>NW_017537407.1:85870-89171 GCF_001853355.1 Bactrocera latifrons | reverse complement strand
TATAAAGATTTTCGAACTTTCAGGTTGTTTTACTCAGATTGGTGTATCTTTGCGCCTAAAATAAATATATTTGAGCGAATACTTTTCGAATATCTGGCTGACTTTATTGGTAGGCTTATTAGTATGTGGAATGTTAATAGTATGTGGTATTGGGAAAGGTAGATAAAATTATCCCAACTCCCATATACTACGTATTATTATTTTCKTTTTTCCATCAATGTGTCTGTCAGTGTATGAGTTATATATAGTTTGTATATGTTCCTTGGATTCTGATCCTTTGGGTGACGTTTGGTTGCRCCCGAACTTAGCCATTACTTCCTTATTTATACACATATATGCCTTTGATGAGATTGTCACAGACATTCCGGAAATTAAACTCGAGCAATGACACATCCGTTTGCTCACTTATTTACTGATACTTTATCTGTCCTATAACTTTTAATTTTTTTTCTTCTTCGTTCACATGTTCTTCTGTTGTTGAAATTTGAAATGCAGTCTAAACAAGCCGTTGAATTTCATTTACTGCATTAGCGTTAAATTAAAAGTATAACAATGCAACGTGTAATTATACCCTTAGTGAAGTTCAAAAGTTCCACAATGTAATCGCGCAGAGAGCTTATGATATTCGGGATAAACGTAACTGACAATGGTCGATCTTGTGGTGAATTTCATCTATGGTCTGTTTTGGTTAAGTTTCAGATAAAAGRATGAGTTCTTAATTGTAACGGGAAGGTCTCCTACTTACAATTTTATACTTTTTCTTACTATCATATAGAAATATTATATAATAGTAGTAAAATGGTGTTATGGTTTTTCGATTAAGTTAAGCGTTTACGACATATTCATCGTCCAACATCAATGCATATTAGGGTGAATCAAACAAAAAAAAAAAAAAAAAAAAATTAATTTAGTACTCTGAAAAATAGGTTCCTAGACACCTCTCAGAAAGCCTTTACAAAAACCTATTAGTTTCATCATTCATGATAATTTAGTTCATTGAGTTATAAAAATTAAAATAAGAAATAAAAAAGTTTCCCAAAAATAATCAAACTTTAACTATTAATATCTTTTAAACGGTTGGGCTTACGAAAAAATCGTATAGACTTTTTTTGTGGAGCATTCAACAAGATATTTTTTCAAGTAGTTGGAAGCGAGATATAAAACTTTCTATATGATAGTTAGAAAAAATATAAAATTGTAAGTAGGAGGACCTTCCCGTTACAATTAAGAACTCATTCTTGNCTACAGTAGCGATTGTTTCCTCCGTTCGAACTGAAGGGTTTCGATGGTAAGATCTTCTGTTGACTGTCCCATGCTCGGCAATATTGTTTATAAGTCTCATTATGGTCCATCTGCTCGGAGGATTGCCGCCAAACGTGCGCCTATATTCTCTTTGAACCGAAACTACGGACTCCAGTGCGTGATAGCGGCGGACAATCCAAATTCGTGTTGCAGTGTCCCAGTTATCCATTTTAGTTAAATGTAAAAGTCAATCTGCAAAAAAACACAAAAAAAAAAAAATAAACCAGATTCATTAAGTAGAAAAATAGTTATTTAATTTTTTTTGGTAGCGGCTTTCATCAGCCACCCTGTATGTAGATGGAAAAAGTGTTTACAACTCAATTATAACTTGAAAATTTAATGTAACAATAAAAAAAAAAAAAACAAACCAATAAAAATCGTTAAGAATCCTATATATTTGGTGTTTAAGATGTCTCAACGCTTGTTTTCCTCATAATTGTAAACAGTCTAACCTTTGCAACGACGAGTGTGTAAGTGACTTTTAAAGTAATAAACTTTGGTAAAATATTATAAAATAAAATTGATACGTGAACTTATTTCAATGTTTAGAGTTTATATTTATATATACAGAATGAAAAACGTGAATAAATTTAGTGAAAGATAGAGAAATACCATGCGCTATTAGTACAATTTTTTGAACTTTTAATTGTGAATATTTTAAAAAATATAAGTTATCTTTACATTATTTTTCGATATTCCTCTTCTGGAGAAGCTCCCCTATTCGCACGTACCCCATTTATACAGAAATTCGATTTTTTTACGATTCCGCCAAAGTAATCGGAATCGTGCCTAATCAACAACCTAGTGTTCAAATGAAATTCACTCCTAAACGAAATTTTTCATAATAATCCTATCTTATTATAAAAAGGACTTATTATTATACGTACTAGGTAAGAAACGACGACTTACAAAAAAATCACTGTTCCTGCGAAGTTATTATATAAAAGCTCGCTGAATTTTTTATTTTTTTATGTTAAAGCTTATCATAACATGCACTACCTGAGAAATGTAATGAACACATGTATGTGAAAGTTTCAAAGCAATCGATCCACACGTTTCTAAGAAATTATGTTTGTCTACTGTGAATACACAGTTTCACGAAAAGCGTTACGTGTTAATAAAGGCGCTCATATGACAGAAAATATTGTCTAATTAACAACAAATTTTCAGAGAATGTATTTAAATATATGTACATACATTTATTCGACGAACTTTTTTGTCAGTAAATTCTAACTAAACGACTTACAGAATGCAACGTTCGTAAAATCCACAGTCATAAGTTGATAGCCTTGACAGACGCCAATGTTAATCCGACCCCAATTAGTAGGTGACAGGCGGCAGCTATAAGAGTTTGAAACTCTCGTAAACAGCTGCTTGTAATTTTTGCAATATTTTCAATGAAAATGCATAGAAAATGTGTACAAAACCTTTTTTTATTACATAAACATATCAACCTGTTCTTTCTAAAACCGCATCATAAAATAAGATCATAACATAAAATTTCTTGTTTTATAATTGAAAATTTTAAAAACAGCTGCCAATGTTGCTTGTTTTTCAATCACAATAGATTAAAATTGGCCATTTTTAACAATTTTGCCAACGAAAATGCAGCTAACTCTTTAAAATTTTGAGGACTAAATGGGAGTTAGCAACGGTCTGTGAATGCTATAAAATTAAAAACATTTCCAACCATTTCATTTCCGATAATATTATCAGACGCTTGTGCAGCTATAATAATATTCTTAAAACATTTTATGTAAATAAGCAATGGAGAAGAGAAGCGTTTATTAGCTAAAGCTTAATTATAAAATAATGAATATTAAACAGAAAGAGTGAAATCTCAACGGCATTTGAAAATATTTTAGCTAGAAATTATTGAAATCAATGTAGTTGCATGAATTCAAATTAAAACAAGTAAGGAAGGGCTAAGTTCGGGTGTCACCGAACATTTTATACTCTCGCATGATAAAGTGATAATCGAGATTTCAGGCGTGGTTGT
>NW_017537407.1:68929-84236 GCF_001853355.1 Bactrocera latifrons | reverse complement strand
TAACACACAGATATTTTATGATTTTGGGTTGCTAAACAATTAATGTTAGTTAAACACAAGATTTTTTGTGTTTTAGTTATGGGATGTAGTGCTCAAGCCACCACCCATTTATTAAAATTACAAAAATAGGAAAATTGTTCGATTAAAATTCGTAATCAATATATGACAAATACCCTACAGACCTCTTAGCACATCAGCAGTAATTTTTTCTTTCAGATTTGTTGAGTAGTGTAATTAGAGAGTTTGCCAAATAACTTAAAGTAAAGATATCAATATCATCGGCATACGCCAGCAGCTGTACACTCTTATAGAAGATGGTAACTTTTAATTTTAATTTTATTTTAACATCTCATGGTAAAATGAATAAAACAAAAGTTATTTGTCACGTCATTTGCTACCGAAATGGTATGTGATCATGGCCGTAGGACAAACTGTTCCCGAGATACCTAATAATATTTCACAGTGGATTGTTGTTGTTACTTAAGTAGAAGGCAGTGCTTTAAATGGCGAATTTGATGAATATGTTTTTCAAATAAAATACCATCATTAATATTTTCGACGGTGTGTAGGCAAGTTTTAGGCTGAAATATTGGATTAGAAGTGAAGAAAGTTTATACTACAACAACTTTTAATATAATATAATTTATAGTACATAAGGAATGAAAATAGCTCACTGTAGAAGCGTTTGCACATTGCTAAAATACATACATACATATATGTATGGTATGTGCTCGTCGATCAATCATCTACGAACATTTTGTAGTTGAGTGTTAAATAATGTACATAGGTCCGTCAAAGTTGTTGAGGCTTTCTGTTACCAATCAAGATAATGATTGATTAATGATACAAGTTGGCGATGCGTTAATGGTCATTTGATTGAGATTATAAGATGCATAGTTAAAGTTATTGGTATTCTTGTATACTTGTGGTCCCGCCTGCCTTCTAATACATATCCCCTAAACTAATTAAGCTTTATTAATTGAATTCACTCAAGACAAATCCCTTTAGCTCCCCAATAGACATGGTAAAAATGCGTTAAATCGGAAGATAACCCTGATCACTAACCATACAACTGTACTATTAAAACTACTAAAAAGGCGGTAAATCAATTGCTAAATATGCTAGACATATGTGTACATTTTTATACCCATGATGACATGAGACAATTTTATGAGAGCTGGGTGGTAATGAACACGTTAAGATGAAATCCCATATCTTGGGATCATATTGCATTCCTATGTCAGAGTACGAAAATGGATGAAATTTTACTACAACTACTCCAAATTCACATTTGCACAATTATGAATATCATTTGATTCTTTCTTTTTCCCATACACAAATCACCAAGCAATGAATATAACGTGATAAGAATTTACGGTAAGCCATATTATGGATATGACAAAAATTGTTGAAATCTAACCAAACTGTTTAAGCCCCTAGGTATAGGATATGTGGACCCCTTTACCTAAAGTTGACTTTTTACCAAAAATATCGATCAGTGTATGAGATATACATACCAGTGAAGCTTATAAAGAATCCTTTCCTAAATATAGTATTTCTGTGCGTTGAGTCTAGTCAACACTTCCCGAACCTCTATACCTACTACAATAATGACTTTCGAAGTTTTCGATTACTTTATATCGTTTACATCGGCCAACCTGTGAATTATTACAATGCGCATGGGAGACCGTGCATAACAATCCATCTCTGCGCCTAAACCGGTTAAAATTGGACGAAAACTTGACCAAGCTCCAATGTAACTAATATCAAGATTTTTGAACATCTGGCAGACTTTAGTCCATATGATATTATAGGATGGTAAGTAAGGTACCTTAATAAATCTCAGGGAAGATTTTTTTTGTATGTTGTATGTTAATAGTATGTAGGATTGGTATAAATACTCGCACCATATATAATAGGGGGACTCTCTTGCTCTTGCAAGATTGCAAGAAGACACAAAATTCAGAAATCCTGTACCGAAATACCAAGAAAACACCCATTGCACAATCTAGTGATATATGAACGGTCGGTCGATTTATTGAGAATGACTACTGTGCATGACTATTGGGAATTAGCGTACCTTCTGCATTCATTCTTAACAAGAAACTCTAACAAATCTTTATAATTTAAGTGGAAATTATAACATCTTTTTAAAAGTTACCTTCCTCAAAAATTTAACTGCGAAATATGTCCTTATGTAAAATGACAGGAGACACAAGTGTCATTTCACGCAATGTGTTTTGTTATTTTTTTTCGACTTATGATATAACAGGCGAAATAAAAAGTCGCGGCCTACCAAAGTAAAAAACATTTTTTTCACAAAACACTTTTTTTTGACATGCTTCATCCACGCATAACTTATCAACACAAAAATTTATTACGAACGTCACAAACACTGCTCCGAATCATCAACTCGTCGTTATTTTTGGTAAAAAGTGAACTCACGCGGCAACCATTTTTGACATAAATCTCTCATACCCAATTATTATTCGCTAATGATATAACACACATATTCCGTTAGTATCTTTAAACAGGAAGCACTCGAACAACTTCACTTTACGGTCATCCAAAATTACTTTGCTGCCTTTTTTGATGGTTTCGTCGCTAACAGCCTCTTTTAGGCGTCCACTGCGTTCACCCTTTTCGGTATACTTTTCATCACGTCTAAGCTTAGTATACTAATTCTTGGTGATAGATTTTCCTAAGACAGTGCCCGGAAACTCCTCATCTAACCAACTGTATTGTTTCCCTTCAAAAAAAAAAAAAAAATTTTGTCAAGACAAGAAATACCTTTTAATACATTTCTTTCATAATAACACAGTTGTTTCACTCAAAATGATATAATTCGCCAAGTTATGATCCGACAGGTGTCAAATTTATACACCCCGCCGCTTTCGGTCAAATTAAAATTTACTTGCAGGGTTTACGTAAATCATCCAACGACGCTCAAAGAGCTCAAATTCAATCCGACCTGTAGTGTCAACTTGGCTCACAATTTGTTCAAATCATCAAAGGCATAAACTGTCTCCATAACAAAAGAAGTAAGGAAGGGCTAAGTTCGGATGAAACAAAATATTTTATACTTTCACAACAACGATCAAAGCCGGCTAAATACCTTCAGGTTTGGCCAATATAAAGAAAAGTAGCGAAAGGATTCAAGTTCATTGTTCGAAAAAAATCTTGAATAGAGTATAAGTATCAAATTTGGTATAATTTTAATTTATATTGAAGGTCATAAACTGCTGTAATTTCTTTTCTATATCTCAATCACGTCAGTGAGAATAATTCTAAAATCATTCTGAAATGAGATGTAATTTACCATAAATCTAACCAAAGACGCTAAATTTGCCTACCAAAGAATTGAGATATGAGATTTAAATTAAGACCAATTTATGTTTATTGAGCATGAACTATTAAAATAAACGTTTCCGCTTAATGCGATCAAAATATCACACATTTTGACCAATTTAACTGTAGAAAGTCTCTATATCGAATATATCGGTGGGCGGTTTTTTCAAGCAATTTTATAAATACGTTTATGCATACAAGTATAAACCTATGTATGCATGGAGTACCATATATCTTTATACCATCTATATCTTTACTGATAAACTAACTGCGAGATCTGAGTTAGTACATAGATGCACATAGAACATTAATAATAATACCCAACGATTACCCTCCTCCCGCCCAACCGACGAGCGCGGCGCAATCCGCGAACGAGCGGAATTAGCCGAGTCATAAAAGGCAAGAGAGTTTCAAGCGTTGCGATCTTAAGCTGCTCAGCTACAGAAACAAAAATTTCAACAGCCAAAATTAAGAATTAGATTAAAGTTTATAATTTTTAAATGTTACTTGTTAAGAGTAGATAAAATATTTTTTTTTAATGGTAAACAGAGAATCTGTTAGATCAAATGTGCTGGAATGAGAATTTAAATCGTGACATATACGGCGGAATGGCTCGTTTAACTCGAAACTTGTTCTAGAAAATTTTAAAAGCAAAGGTTTAAACTGCCTGGTAGAGCGAGCGGGAATGTTAATATCAGACAAGAGAGATGGGCTACAGACTTACCCATCGATGAGTTTTACAAGAAATATTATACCAAGCATTTCCCTACGACTAGCGAGTGTAGGGAGATTTATAAGTTTTAAACGATTAGTGTAAGGGGGAAGATTTAAACTGGAATCCCAATGCAAATGATTTAAGGCAAGCAGTAAAAATTGTTTTTGAATGGATTCTACTTTCTCAGAATGAACTAGATAACAAGGTCCATACCACGGAAACATACTCTAATATAGGCCTCACCAAAGATGTAAAAATAATTTTCGTGATAAGCGGATCTCTAAATTCTTTAGACCAACGTTTAACAAAACTTAGAGCACTTTTAGCTTTAAAAACCATGGAAGATGTGTGAAGATTAAAATTGAGCTTGGGGTCCATAGTTACTCAAAAGTCAACGAAACTGAATACTTGCTCCAACCGTAAGTTTTGTGTTACGTATGAAGTAGGGTCTACAGATCTACGTGAAAAGCACATCGTTTTACATTTTTTAAGATTCAATGGCAAGTCATTTCTATCACACCAAGAAACTATGTTGTTTAAGTCTGTTTGCAAGTGACATCTTTCGCTATTCGAGGTGAATGATTTAAAAAGTTTTACATCGTCAGCATACAATAAAACTTTTGAAAACTTAACAACAGATGATATGTCATTAATAAATAACAAGAACAGAATTGGACCAAGATGGCTACCTTGAGGAACACCTGAAGGAACATTGATTATGTCGGAATGAGTATCGTTAAATATGACTTGTTGAATTCTATTACTAAGATAAGCAACCCATTTTAGAAATATTGGTTGAAAACCAAGAAGATCAAGTTTATTCAAAAGAATTGAGTGGTTTACTTTATCAAAAGCTTTACTAAAATCTGTGTATATAACATCAGTATTCCAAATTTTTCACCCATACACAATCAGATCAGATTCTAATGGAGCAGAAAAATGAAGTGCAATGCATTAAGCACTTTGCGGTTCGCCTCAAATATGCTACAATTAAAACGAATAAATGCTTCAAAATGGCTCAAATCCACTAAAGTGTGTTGCCCTGTTATGCTATGTAATTAATTTATTACTTTAAGTACTTTTCTGCATATGCAATGCCTGTCTCACGGGAAGTAAAGCCGTTAAGTGTTTTTGCTAACTAAATATAGTTTAAATTATTTCAACAAATTTAACTTGCTTTGTTGACTTATATCTATATACAAATAGTCAGCTGTTCCCTCTTTCTTTCCGTGTACAACGTTGTTTGCCGAAAAATACTGGCAAAGTGACTAATTTCATCGAGTATTTATGTTAAATTGTGCACAGTAATTTCAAATTGCTTTCTGAATTTAAATCAAATCTAATAGCAAAGAATGTCCCGATAATACGCTCGTTTATATGCAGATTATAAACCCTTTCACTTTGTTCTCACTTAGCTATGTAAGATAATTTCATTAATTCTAAGAAGAACCATGTTTTCTTGAATAATCACTTTGCCGCTTTTTAGTTATTACCCAGTATATAGCAAGCATTGCTTTGTACAAAATAACCGTCAACGCTGCGTGTCGCCTGACGTTTCGGGTGTGGTAAGCAATGGTTTGAATGGTTTTATAAGCTGCTAAACTTTTCACCCTTCGTTTTGGGAACTTCACACTTCTTTTAATATACACAATTTCGCTTGAGATATTCCATTATTTTACCATTCATCATTAGGTTAAATGGTCAAGTTTCTCAGTTTATGGTAGAGATGGTTTAGGAATTACAGTCGTGTGAAAATATTTCATATTATCTGAATATAAGTTTTGAGGTTTAGAAACTTATTTAATTTCATTAAGATACTTTCCTATGCTTAAACAGAAGTTCTTGCCGTGCCATGCTATTTAATGTTTAGTGAGACGAGATTCTTCTAATATTTCTATTTTACAGTGCTAAAATTAACGACGATTTCCTACAACCACACGCACTTCCCAAATAACAAAATTTATTTTCGATCTGATGTTTTCAATTTCCAGTATATATATAAAGCAGCAGTTAATGTAGTGGTGTAAAACTTTTCCCGAATAGTGTCATTATAGTGTGTCAAAATTGACCTAGCTCCTATATAACGAATACCAGAATTTTGGAACATTCAGGTGAACATGTACTTTCTTCTCCTCATTACTGTGTTATCGCCTTTCATAACTAGGTTTTTATTTAATTGTTATTGATTTGAAATCCAAGCGACTGTCTGTCTGTCCGTTCGTCCGCGCTAGCTGTAATTTCAGTGAAAATGGAGATACCTTGATGAAACTTGGTAAGCGATTCCTCAGTACAAAAAATATTCGAGTTCGTAGATGGGCGTAATCGGGCAACTGCCATGCCTACAAAATATTATTAACCGAGTACCTGTAAAGTGCCATAACTAAGCACTAAAGAGACGTTTAATTTTACTTTCGAGATAGTATCAGAGAACTTAATCGGATGTGGTGTGATAATTGTCTTTTGAAAGCTACATTTTAAATAAGAAAACAAACTATTGGAAAAATTGTATAACTATTTTGTATAAAGTGAGTAATCTCAAATACGTACATCTGAGTATACAGCGAATATCACCCACTACTACTGGTATTGCAACAATTGCGAACAATGAATGAACAAAATTCTAAATACAGCTCTGGCCTGTCGGTTATAAATAAATGATTAAGTTTTAGAAGAAAAATAATACTTCGTACGCAGTTCAATTAAAATAATTTGAATACGTTTGATTTCAGATAATAAATTCACTGTAAAAATTTGTTGGCTCCCTCAAAGTGATACACCATTTTCTCAAGCCAATTGTGCCAATTGCGTAGCCATTCACGTTTACTGACGTCACAACTCGAAACGATTTCCACGAAGTGGTGCTTTAAGTTTGCTGAATAGCCAAAAGTCACACGGAGCTAAATTATAATAGCAAGAACCAGGAGTCTTCGACCCATAATTCCGGCCTCTGTTTACGAATAGTTTCGCACCTTGTCCGGTCGGAAGAAATACGGAGTGCACTACACTTGGATAATCGATGAAAACTGTAATTATAACCTTGATTTTTGACCTGCTTTGATTTTTTTTAAGCTTCGGCACATCTTTGCATCGATATTCGCGCGATTGATCGTCTGTTCAAATATGTTAACGCCACGCTGTTTTTCGAAAAAATTTGTGAAATTTTGAAATCAATCATGCCTTCACTTTTCTCAAATTTCAACGATGTCATTAAGATCTCTGATTGCTAATCGTCGGTTTTCAATATCAAATTTCTTTATATTGTTTACGTGTGGATCATCAGGTGATGTTGATGGCCGCCTTGGATGTGGTTCGTCGTGAAAGCGTTATAGACCTTCTTTTTATTTTATTTGATTTTGGCGCAGATATTACTAACAGACATATAAACTTAGAAAAAACTATTTCGACGTATGGGTTTTCAGTTGTGGTTCTATTTCACCCATTTGTTAAAGGGTTTTAGAACACTTTCCTTTTTCTACTGCGATAACCTGTGACCTGAATTTATAAGTTTTCATTTAATAAAGTTTTTTTGTCGTAGCAAGGATCCGATTACACCCATCTAAAAATGCACATGGTACGCAGCAAGTTTCTTTACGATATCTCGATTTCTACACAAATATCAAGACGGATAAACGGACCTGCTAATTAAGCGCAATTTTTCTTTTAGTCAAATTTACACTAAACTTTCAAACGCATCAGTATACATATTTTATTTTAAGGTAATCGCCAGTAAAATAATCAATCTAATAGAAACGACAGAGAAGACATCATGATGAGGAGGAAAAATATTGAAATTTTGGGTAGTCGAAAAAGTTTTTTCGTATTTCTAATCAAATTTCAACTTATATTTTTTTTTTATTTATACTAATAAATAAATAAACAAATATATAATTTTGGTTGACACATTTTTGCCATTTTTCCGCTAGAGACATTATTCCATCAGTGTAAATCGAAATTTCGAAATTTCCAAAACGGAAGCGGGTGAACCATTGTTGTGCTACAAGAACTGATACAGCATCGTGTCCGTAAACTTCAGAAATTTCATTGGTGGCTTGCGTGGCATTCTTCCCTTTTTTATACAAAAATTTCAAAATATAGCGAATTTCTTCATGATATTCTCTTCATTTTTGAACAATAATTTAACCAAAAAAAATTGGTTAAATTAAGTTTAAAATCTCACATTTTGAACACTATAGGTACGACACAATGAGATTGGTAGCACTGGAGATATACGACCGCAACGACATCAATTGGTAAAATACGAAAAGACTTTCTCGACTACCCGATATATGATTTTTTCCGCTTTATTCATTCCTTATATCACCTGAACGTATTAGCAACAAGTTTAAGCAAAACTTTTACTTTGAAATATTCTTTTTTTTGCTGTCAAGTAATCAAATGCAGAGCGAAAGGGAAGTTAATTAAAAGCATTGATCGCTCAGAGCAACGGATTTTTCATATTAGTGAGTGCTCTGTCAGCCAAAAGTAATTTTATTACGAACATGCCATCGGATTGGGCCCATGCATATTAACAAACACTCTTATAGCTACAAATACTACCGAATATAATTCGTATGAAAATATCCCTTGTCACATACTCTCCCTTAATTCAATGTACTCAACCTTTTTTCAACCCTAGAGCAGTTTAACTTTTTTGTTTACAAAATTTAAGTAACCTTTGATTCTCGCTGAAATAAATGCTTATGTATGTACATATGTATGTGGAGCTTGGTTTCACAAAATACAAATGATATTTATATTTTTATCGTATCAAAGAACGCTGGCCGTGCGATCATACATACAAAAAGTGTAAACATCAGGAGGAATGAAGCTCTTGCAGAAGTGAATCTCATTTCACTAAGAACTGTCGGCTGTGAAGCTATCGTGTAAGTACGCGCCTTGAATTGAACTGATTACGTAATCTGCTACAGCACAATTTCGCTTGTAATTTGCAAACTTCTTCCTGTGACTCAGCACTTAAAAACTTGTGTTATTTAATAATCTGTACTCAGGTGAAGTTTATTTTTCTCTTCTGACAGTGCCAAATTGAATAAAGTAAAATTCGAAAACAAACTTTGACGTACTTTGAGAACGTCCATTTAACGTTCATTTAACGTCCATTTAACGTACAGTATCACATGTACATATTTGTTGTATAAATTTCAATAAATATTAAATAGCGCATGGTCACATACATAAGGGGGATGTGTTTTACACTTGCGACATACATAGACAGAGTTTTGTTCACCAAACGGTTATTTGTAACACCTAAAGCTAACGAAGGCATATATAGAGTTATATTATATATAAATCAAAACTATGACGCGACGTGGAGACTGTCTGTGCGTCCTTCTGGTGATCTATCAATGAAGGCCATTTGTAAAATTGTATATACGAATTACTTGATATCATAATAATGGTAGTATTGCAAATGTGAAGTGCATCTATTGCCACGTATTAATTGAAAAATTTAAATTATAGTATGAATAACGATGAAAATTCCTAAAAGTGCGATGACTATAAAAAAAATTTAAAATGTCAGTAAAACTCGGTGATATATTATTGACTGACATATATATTTTCCCGATAATAATGTGGTCAATATTTCCTACAAATCTCACACACAAAATATAAGTGTTTTCCAGTTTTTATACTCTCGCAACAAAGTTGYTWAAGAGRGTATTATAGTTTTGTTCACATAACGGTTGTATGTAAGTCCTAAAACTAAAAGAGTCAGATATAGGGTTATATATACCAAAGTGATCAGGGTGACGAGTAGAGTTGAAATCCGGATGTCTGTCTGTCTGTCTGTCTGTCCGTCCGTCCGTCCGTGCAAGCTGTAACTTGAGTAAAAATTGAGATATCATGATGAAACTTGGTACACGTATTTCTTGGCTCCATAAGAAGGTTAAGTTCGAAGATRGGCAAAATCGGCCCACTGCCACGCCCACAAAATGGCGAAAACCGAAAACCTATAACTGTCTCTTATACACATCTAGATGTGTATAAGAGACAGGATAATAACCACGCCCACCTCCCATACAAAGGTTATGTTGAAAATCACTAAAAGTGTGTTAACCGACTTACGAAAAACGTCAAAAACACTAAATTTTACGGAATAAATGGCAGAAGGAAGCTGCACCCAGCCATGTTTTATAAATTGAAAATGGGCGTGGTGTCGCCCACTTATGGACCAAACACCATATCTCAGGAACTACTCGACCGATTTCAATGAAATTCGGTATATAATATTATTGTTATAATATAACACCCTGATGACATGTACGAAATATGGGTGAAATCGGTTCACAACCACGCCTTCTTCCAATATAACGCTATTTTGAATTCCATTTGATGTCTTCTCTGTATAATACATACATTAGGAACCAATGATGATAGCGGAATAAAACTTTACACAAATACGGTATTTGAGCTGAGGTACCCCTTGTGGAAAAATCCTCGTCATCAAACTATAACTTTTCAAGGTCCCTGATATCGAAAACGAAGAATTTAGTGCCTAACCTAACCTAACCTAATTTTTCACCGAAAATATCGGTAAATCAATACACTTAAGATAAATGAAAATCCAATTCAATACTCAAAGTACACAAATTGATCTATCTAATTAATTTTACATCAAAATAAAAAAATATGTAAATGACAGATAATGAAATCTCGATTAACACTTTATCATACGAGAGAATAAAATGTTCGGTGACACCTGAAATTAGCCCTTCCTTACTTGTTTTCTTTTGACTGTGTACCATCTATATCGGTATACTAACCTAACTGGTAGATCATATTTATACCCTGAATAAAGTATATTAAGTTTGCCACGATGTTTGTAACACCCAGAAGGAAGGGTTGGAAACTCTACAAAGTATATATAAGTATAAATGATCAGTATGTTGAGATGAGTCGATTTAGCCATATCCGTCTGTCTGCATATTTTCGAACTAGTCCCACAGTTTTTAAGATATCGTTTTGAAATTTAGTAAATGATATCGGACCACTCTAACATATAGCTACCATACAAACTGAACAAAAAGTTATTAGCTTCGGTGCAGCCGAAGTTAACGTTTTTTCATTTTATTAATAATATAGTATGTCGTAACGCCAAACATGAATAAATTGGTTTAGTACTACCTCTAGCTGGTGTTCCGGTTGACTTTATATCGTACATATATCGGTAAATTTTTAATAATAATACTGTAGTAAACTTAGATTATCGCCAAAAATATATAGTGTCGGTTATCGTCATAAAATTGCATGGAAACATCTTGTCAAGTATAATTAAGTAATGATAAACGTTAATGTAATTAGTGTAAACCTTTATCTTGTCCTTGCGTATCCAAAGTGAGATAATGATTTGCTACTTTCTATTTCATATCCTTCTCAAATTTGGCTCGAAAACGTCGGATCGTTTAGGAATTTTTCACAGGCCGAAACGATGTCGCTTCGGAAGGTCAAGCAGCTTCAGTTTTTGCACAAGCTGTATACTGTACTCTTTCAATCTAACATAAGTTCTCGACATAAAACGCGCCAAGTCGTTCCATACGTCAAATCGATTCTCGACGGTATTCGCGTACACTCTTAATTACGGCTGCTATATTTTCCTCAGTGCTTGCCGGATGTAGTCTATTCGGTCGAATAGTATTCCAATAATGAGTGCTGGGTCTCAAAGTGGGTGATGTTTTTGCTCCGTAAGCCGATTATGTTGAACATAACTTGAGCGAATCGCGCGAAACACATTGCTTACAGATCGTGAGTTTTAGTAATAAAGTTGAACGATTTATCTTCGTAAACGTTCTCCAGGCGCAAGTATTTAAACGATGAAATGTCATTATATGCAAAATAGCAACTTGAACTTATTTTTTCACATAGAGCAATAGGGTGTAATATGTTCTTAAAAATACATACTATATGCTGGGAGCTCATACGGATTTCTTTCTGGCAAACTTGTGAGCTGTAAGTGACGAATGAGGCGTGGAGTTCCATCTGGACAATTCCTTAATGAAGAAGCGGTGGTTAGGGACTGCAAAATAATTGACAAATATTTTAAAGTTTGTTTCAAGAATATTGCAAATATACATATTTATAAACTCCCGAATTCTACGAGTAAATATATATAGAGGAATGAACAAAAAATTGCTTCTCATGAAAAAATATTTTCTTTATCAGTATGATTTCTTATATTAGGTTGTCAAAAAAGTCCTGCGGTATTTTCGCTAGTTGGCGCTGAGACGTCGTAGTTCTAGTTTTATTCGTCGCATAGGGTCATACTTTACCTTTTTGGAAAGCACATTTCACGCGCTAACACGTGTTTGATTGATTTTCGTTGCTTTTAAGTCATTCGTGAGTTATAGCGTCGCAGATATGGAGCAAAATAAAGAGAAAATACGGCATATTTTACAGTAGTACTACGATAAAGGCAAAAATGCATCTCAAGCCGCCAATAAAATTGTGCAGTTCATGGACCCGATACAGTTTCCATTTCCACCGCACAACGATGGTTTCAACGTTTTCGTTCTGGTGTAGAGGTGGTCGAAGATGCGCTACGCTCCGGAAGGCCTGTCGTCGAAAATCGCGATAAAATCGCTGAATTAGTCGAAAGAGACCGGCATAGTAGCAGCCGTAGCATCGGTCAAGAGTTGGGCATGAGTAATCAAAAAAAATTGTATCAACAATTGAAAATGCAATAAAAATACCGCAAGACTTTTTTGACAACCTAACATATATTGTTTATGTATATATATATATGTATGTACGTATAAAGCTTGTTAGATAAAACTGTGGGAAACAAGGAAATCCTGTATTACCCAAAAAATAAGGTGACATTAGAATTTAAACGAAACAAAACGAAAGATTTGGAGAATTAGTTTATGAGCGTTTTGTGAGCTGCTAAAAGTGAGTTTTTCGTTTTTTGCGATGTCGAAATTTTGTTGAGCAAAGAATTTGCATTAAATGATCATTTCGCCCAAAACTCAACCCATATCGTTCCGCAATCACCGTATTCACTTGATCTGGCGCCGTGCGACTTCTGGCTGTTCACCAAGCTCAAAAGACCGCTCCGGGGACACTGTTTTTATACGATGGAGGAGATTCAAGCCGTAGCGAAGACGGAACTGAAGGCCATCCCGGAAAGTAACTACAACCAGTGTTTCGATGATTGGAAAATCCGTTGGTATAATGTACTACATCTAGTGGGGATTACTTTGTAGGGAATGAAATTGATTTGGACGAATAAATAAAGAATTTTCAAAATAAGTACAATGTTACCTTATTTTTTGGACACAGAGTATACCGGCAAACATTGAGCCCATCAAATCTGCTTACACTGGGTTTTCGAATGGTATGCCACGCCCATCATCGTCAAATATGAGTTTTGTATCTTAATTTAGTGCTTAGTTATTGATTGCACTTTACAGGGTTTCGGTTAAAGGCTGATCATTTATATAATATATTATGTATACATATATAGACCTGTATCTATTTCGATTAATTTTAGGTGATACGTATAACCATTAGGTGAACGAAACTATAATACTCTGTGGCAACTAGTTACAAGAGTATAAATATAATGTTAATTTACCACTGAATGTATAAAGTGTAACAACGTTAATACCGTAAGCGTAGTTGTTTTTTTTTTTGTTTTTTGTTTGCCCAAATGTTACAACTTAGCGTAAAAACATCAAGATAAGGAAAAATGGGGTCATAAGGTCATAAAAAAAAACTGACACCTGCGAACGCCAAACCCTTTGAGGGTTTTACTATACTGAGCTAGCACCATCACCCTGACTTGGAATTTCTCACCCCCCAGACAATAATCCCAAAAATGTTCCACAGTGTAATATTACTAAGAGTTAAGCCACTTCCAAAAACTATATAAAAACATTTTTTTTATTAATTTTCTTATTTTATTTAAAAACATAATAATTCAGTCCATTACATAACAATTATTAAAAAAAAACTTAAAATTTTAAATTAATTAAAAATTCAGGATAAGGGCTCAGTTCATAATAAATTTTTGTTTGACATATAATCAGTAGTATTTGTTTGTTGTTTTGGTTTCTTTAAATCCGATATATCAATATCGTTACGGAGGGCCAAAAGATTGGCCATGTGCTTACTGGAAGACAATTCACTCTTGTTGCGCATATTTATTAAATTGTTAACGCTTTTAATAGCTATAGCATTTGAAATAAGTGGTGTGTCATCAAAAAAATCATCTTCAAACTCATCTTCATTCTATTTGTCGATGTCAGAGTCCCAATTTAATAACTTTGACCAATAATTCCCTAACACTGTTTGCGTTATCTCATCTCAAGCTTGTTTCAGAAATATTTATGCCTTTCGGATGGAATGGGATTTCAACAGACTATTCAGTGGACCACCTTCAACTATTATTTTGGCAAGTAACTTACTTCTGTAAACAAGTTGAAGTTCCTAATTTGTTGCATGCGCCAAGCATCAACAAGGAAAAGAGCTTTCGGAGGCAAGTTATTTTTTTGAGAAAACTGGATGACCTGTAAACAAAAAAAATATTTTCAAATTAAAGAAATTAAAAGCAAAATTATTTCTTCTTACTTCAATAATAAATATCTTGGGAAACCAATCATGTGAAAGATCCGAGACGTCATCCAAGCATGTTTGGAAAAGTTGTAATGAAGTGGATTATTAAAACCTTTGAAGCTTCTGGGATTTTTGGCGTATCGCTTTTTAAATTTAGTAAACCATCCATGGGTCGGAATGTATCCTTCACCAAAAATTTTTTTAGCTTTTTCCTTTCGCTTTGTTTTAAAAACCACTCATAAAGACGACCTTCGATTTTCGGATATTCGACACTATGCATAGTTTTATTTGATACTTCCTTATAAGTGTTGGAAACAGCATTTAATGATCACAACAGCATGATCTATTTGACTTGATATAGCTGATGGCAGATTTGCTCACATTGAAATCTACGGCTAGACGATTCCTTTGAACTCCTTTGTACAGCTTTTCCAAAATATCTACTTTGGATTCCAAAGATACAGTGTTTTTTTTTTACGTTGATTTGCCATTTTGAGTAAGTTATTTATAGTTTTCGGTAGAGTCTAACAAAATATGTCCACGCATATTAAATTTCACATACGAATGACAAAAACACCAAAAATATGGCAAAAGAAAGACTAAAAAAAATTAAATATTATATCTTTTAATTTACCTTTGTTAAGTAAATAATGGGAATTCCCTTGTGTTAAAAAT
>NW_017537407.1:65461-68904 GCF_001853355.1 Bactrocera latifrons | reverse complement strand
AAAAATGCTTAGAAATTATAACTTCAAGTTCTGCTTTCAGAGTGTCCAATGCATTAAAAACTATGGTTCTAATTTCTGGTTTTTCTAATTAGTGAGAGTTCTAATTTGTGAGCGTCTAATAATAATAAATCTAATAAGGTCCGTAACTGAAAGTGCAAAATTTAAAGTAACGCAGCTCGATAGAGAGCTTGAATAGAAGCTGCATTTAGCTCCATCTGTGATATAATCGATTCACATATTCTCCGCGGCTTATCCTTCAAGTTTTCTAACATAGAAAAATTAGAAAGTGGTAAAATAAGGAAACAACGGGAAGAGCAACCGTCATCGCAGCCGTGTGCAAATTGGAATTTACAATTGGAATTTTTTGCATATGTGATATTCCATCTCTATGATGGATGGAGTCATGTGTAGAAGTTCACGCAAGTGAGGAAAGTTCTCTGATCGCCATTCACCACTTCCGGTCTTTGACCAAGTATCCTCTGGGTAGCCTAAGAACATCTGGTTGAAGGCGAACTGAAGTGAGAAGACGAAACACTCCCTTCACAGGGTTGTTCACTAGTTTTGGGATTCGCCACGTAAAAAGCGCCCCAATGAAAGATTATCAACAGCCTCGGATGAGCGACCTCCCTTTTGATAAAAACCCGTGAAAGGAGAATCGACACACATCATGTCATCAAACAAACAGTCGTCGCACTCGCTTCTTGTCTCCCACGTCGCTGTTGACAGTCATAACTTTGAAGTCGTAGATAATTCCGTGTATTTTGGAACCAGCGTAAACACCACCAACAATGTCAGCCTCGAAATCCAACGCAGGATAACTCTTGCAAACAGGTGCTACTTCGTTGGAAGAACGAAGTGGAGAAGGACCTGGCTTCGTTTGGAATATTCAATTGGCAACACGTAGCGAAAAGAAGAAACTACTGGCGCGTTGTTGTTAACTCGGTTATAATCGGATAGGCGGTGTCTACGCCAAAAAAGAAAATATTCTATCTCTAACTCATTCACTCTGCTGCTTGTAACGTTTCGAAATCGAAGACAAAAAACTAGGGAACATTTTCAATCCATTTATTTAGACACGAAAAAAATGGCGGCAGAACTGAAAGTTGACGAAGAGAAACCAAGAATACATTGGAAATTTTTATTCGCATATTCTCAAAACTTTGCCCACATCGTTTTGCTTTGTGAAATTTCGATTCAATACACGAACTGATTTTAGTATTATACTTTGAAATAAAGTACGTATGGCGGCCGATAGCCCATGATGCTAGTGCTGCGTATTTTCTTAAGTTTGTATAATAATTGTATTATTATGTAAGCTTTTATAAAATAAAAAAAAAAAAGTACGTATGCCTCCCGCACATCTACGATTTATAATGCGTTTTTCTCAATTCAGTAGGATTTAATATTAGAAGGATCGACTGCAACACGTGACAGGGTCTGCTATAACTTATAAATTTAGCAGTATTGCATATATACGCAATGAAGCATTAGCAATATGTTTGATGTTTCTGTTTTTTATGGTATTCAATTAATAAGTAATTGAACGACAATTAAATTGTAGCTCGAGATTTTTCTCTTCTTCGTAACTTATAAAAAAGAAACATTGATTTGATACTAAGGGTGTATATATTGTGATAAATATAAATGTGAAAATAACAGCTGAGATGTTCTGTCCGTTAATAGTCTCACAAATTCAAACATGTTATCGCACTCCTCTTTGACTATTATATTATATAAAGTATACAATATTTTGACGCCCACGAAATGTCTGACTTTGACACATGACAGCTTTCATTTCACCGGACCGTTTTTCTGTTACTTTTTGTTCGACTTCGTTTTTGTGTTTTTCTTATAATTCATTTTTTCAAATGTGCGGTGTTTGTTTACTATATTCACATTAGTTTGCTAAAATGTTTGCTCTTAATTCATATATGTAAATAAAAATATGTATATGTCTGCTTGAAGCCTCATCACGGCATAACCACATGTTTTTCGCTCAATTAATTGTTGAATAAGAGTGACTGCTGTGTAAATGTGATGATATATGCTTTGCACCACACTGAATTGTACTGCTGGCTAATAAAGCTTGCCATTAATCTTTAAAGGTTCTCGTATGCTACAAAAAACTTATTGAAAAGACAAATAAGCAACACTTGGATATACATATGTACTCGTACATAAACCTATATTTTTCGTAATTACTATTACTTACAACTTAATGCGCAAGTCGAAACTTCACCATATATGTGGTTTCATAGTAGGGAACAGTCTGTGGCGAAAATATATATATTTTTTCATGTGTGCCCTCACCATAGTTCACAACATATTTTAAGAACTACCAAATAAACTACATTGGGTGATACAATGAATATCGAATATCGAATATCGTTAGTTGAGTCTTTTCGGGATATAATAAGCTAAGGAGATTTAAGTCGACTTAGCATTTTGAAGTGTACTAATTATTCGAAATTTTTTAGTGTAAGTCATAATTATTCTTATACTCCGTTTTTTTTTTTTACAAATTTGCATTTTTTTACGCAAATGTGATTAGTCATCACATACTGTAGACATACTGATAAGTTTATGTATTTATATTTATTCTGTTAGTAACTTAATAATGTACTTTTCCGATGAGGTCTTATGACACTTACATGAAATTGGGAAAAAAAAGAAAAACGATTGCAACTTCAGCAATTTTTTAATTGAATGTGAAAACATAGAAAATTTAGTCGCATATACATCGCCTATCAGTTTTACTTATGCAAACATACGTACAATTTTCGTACATTTATTCAGGTTTCCAGTGATAAAATGTTTTGCCGTCGAATGCATGATCAGCTAACATTTACGCGCATTCATTGTTTGTCTTCGGATGCCTTCCTTTTCAATGGATAGTTCATCAATAACTTGCAAACACAAACAAACGAAATCACGAATAAATAAAAATAATTACAGAAAATTCATTCAAATATAAATTAATTTTTTTACTGAAAAAAAAAATGTTTGCTTTTAATCTTTTTATGTAAATTTTACATTTCTTTCATCTTAAAAAGGGGTGATGGAGAAAGTTTTAGCTAAAGAAAACGCAGCGAAAGGGTTCAACGTTATTGTACGATGAAATTGTGAATTAAATTTTGCAAATATTAACTTTCTTTGAAGATAATAGACACCCTTAGATTTATTATTATATTTTACACCCGTCAGCGAATATTTTGTTAAATTAATTGAGGCAGAGAAATATAATTACAGTAATACCCCGGACTTACGCGATAGGTGGGTCCGAGCGGTTGCCGTGTAAGTCGAATTCSCGTAAGTCGGGGTTCAACGTTGCATATAAATACATATAAAGTTTGTTTAATCGGGACCAGAGTTTAAAGAAAACAATAATTTAGAAGAAAAATGTTTAATAAAGTGTAGGATAATAAAAAAATATTACATTGTTA
>NW_017537407.1:35815-64261 GCF_001853355.1 Bactrocera latifrons | reverse complement strand
ATTTTATAATACCTTTATATTAAATAAAGAGAAACCCAGGAGTAATATCCTGGTAAAATATATATTTTAGAATTGCCTAAATAGCATTCTTAATTCGCGCGGCAATCAAAATGAAAAACCGCGTATCTTCGAATTCGCGTAAAACGGGGTAGCGTAAGTCGGGGTATTACTGTATATAAAAACAAGAAAAAACGTTAACTTCGGCTGCCCTGCAGCTAATATACCCTTCACAGGTGCATTCCTTTTAGTAATTATGTGTTCAGTTTGCATGGAAGCAATATGCTATAGTAATCCGATCTGAACAATTTTTGCGGAGATTATATTATTACCTTAAGCAGTAATCTATATCAAATTTTGTGAAGTTGTCACGACGAATGCGGAAGCTTTCCATAGAAGCATTTGATTCCGATCATTCAGTTTGTATGGCAGCTATATGCTATAGTTAACCGATCTTCGGATATTACATTGTTGCCTTAGAAAATAATCTATACCAAATTTAGTGAATGTAAGTATCTTGTCAAATGCAAAAGTTTTCCATACCAGCACTAGATTCCGATCGTTCAGTTTATGTAGCACCTATATGCTATAGTAAGCCGGTCTGAACAATTTCTTCCGATATTAAATTGTTGCTTTAGAAAATAATTCAACCCATTTTTGACATATGTAGATGGAACATACATACCGAGTGCTACTACGGTCATTGTCCATATTTCACACCGGCTCCTATAAAGCGCTTTCTGGACAGTGGAGACAGTCACCTAGGGTTCAACTTCCTTACCATCTGATTATTTATATTTATATACATGTTGCAAGAGCAAAAAATATGAATGATGAATTAAAACAGTAGACAAAATAAGCATGTCGTGGCTTATACTCGTATATCGTGACATATATATGTACACGCACTCAAAGGTTTCGCAATTCTGAATGCAAAACAGAAAATTAATATTTAAGAAACGCTTAACTTCACCGGAAATAGTGTATAATCTATTTTCGGACGTTACTACAATGGAAGGAGGCTTATATACCTTTTTGTATGGCAAATTAGTTTTTTCTTTGAATATTATAATTCAATAAAAAGCAGTATTCTTTTTATACTTTCGCAACAAAGTTGGTAAGAGAGTATTATACTATTGTTTATAAATCTAAACTAAAAGAGTCAGATATAGGGTTATATATATCAAAAAGATCAGAGTGACGAGTACAGTTGAAATCCGGATGTCTGTCTGTCCGTCCTTGCAAGCTGTAACTTGAGTCAAAATTGAGATATCGTTATGAAACTTTTTACATTACATTACATTGTCATTACTAAGCTTTAAATAAAGATATTAAAGTGTAATTTGGCACAAAAGATCCCATTAGGATTGGGCATGTTTGAACGTAATTTTTTTGGAAAAGCGGGCGTGGCCCCGTCCCCTACTAAGTTTTATGTACATATCTCGGAAACTACTATAGCTATCTCAACCAATTTCTATAGAGTCATTTCCCTTAGGTATTTCCATATCCAGTTCAAAAATGGAAGAAATCGGATAATAACCACGCCCACAAAGGTTATGTTGAAAATCACTAAAAGTGCGTTAACCGACTAACAAAAAACGTCAGAAACACTAAATGTTACGGAAAAAATATCAGAAGGAAACTGCACCCAGGCTTTCTTTACAAATTGAAAATGGGAGTGGCATCGCCTACTCATGGACCAAAAAGAATATCTCAGGAACTACTCAACCGATTTCAATGAAAGTCGGTACATAATAGTTACTTAACACCCTGATGACATGTATCAAATATGGGTGAAATCGGTTCACGACCACGCCTTCTTCCAATATAACGCTATTTTGAATTCCATMTGATACCTTCTCTGTATAATATTTACATTAGGAACCAATGATGACAGCGGCATAAAACTTTACTTTAAATACAGTATTTGAGCTGAGGTATCCCTTGTGGAAAAATTGTCGTGATCGGACTATAAATTTTCAAGGTCCATGATATCGAACACGAAGAACTCAGTGTCTAACCTAACCTAATTTTTCACCGAAAATATCGGTAAATCCCTCAGATATTTTCATGTAATTCAGAGGGTATCATTTTTATACTCTCGCAATAAAGTTGCTAATAACGGTATATATCGTCAGATATATGGTTACATATACCAAAGTGATCAGGGTGACGAGTAGAGTTGAAATCCGGATGTCTGTCTATCCGTCCGTGCAAGCTGTAACTTGAGTATAAATTGAGACATCTTGATGAAACTTGTCATGCGAGAGTATAAAATGTTCGGTGACACCCGAACTTAGCCCTTCCTTACTTGTTTATTTTAGATTATGCATCTACAACTCGAAGCGCTGTATGCTTTCAGGCAGTTGGAAGCAACAAAAAATATTTTTATCTCAAAATAACACAAATTAGAAAACAGTTATCGGAGCATGTTCTCGTTACAACTAAGAGCTCCTACTTGGAGAGCTTTTTTTATTAGTGATGGCTAGCAACCAATTCTTCTGGGTACTAAACAAACAAACCACATATATCCATACTCTTGCAACTAGGTGCTACAAAGTATAATAGCTTTGAACATATCACCTGAAATTAAACAATATAGATACAGGATTATATATTATATAAATGATCACGATGACGAGAAAAGTCGAAATCCGGCTGACTGTCTGTCTGTCCGTTCGTCCGTGCAAGCTGCAACTTTAGCAAGCATTGAGATATCAGTTTGTTGCTGGCTGTAATCGGACCACTTCTTAATTGGCGTAGACACAGCTTACGCGATTATAGCCGAGTTAACAACAGTGCGCCAGTTGTTTCTTCTTTTCGCTACGTGGTGTCAATTGGATATTCCACGCGTAGCCAAGTCCTTTTCCACCTGGTCCTTCCAACGGAGTGATGGTCTTCCTCTTCCTCTGCTTCCCCCGGTGGGTACTGCGTCGAATACTTTCAGAGCTGGAGTGTTTTCGTCCATCCGGACAACATGACCTAGCCAGCGTAGCCGCTGTCTTTTAATTCGCTGAACTATATCAATGTCATCATATATCTCATACAGCTCTTCGCTCCATCGAATGCGATATTCGCCGTGGCCAACTCAGTCTCATTTGCTTCGCCTCCTTGTTCAGTGTGGAGAAAGCAGAACTAACGGCGCGGGTGGGAAGGCCGATGATGTACCTGATCGATTAAGTTCTTCAGCTCGAATTATTTTCTCTAGCAGCAGGTTGAAGAAGTCGCACGATAGGGGTGGCCTTGTCTGAAACTTCGTTTGGTATCAAAGATCGGAGAGGTCTTTCCCGATCCTGACAGAGCTTGTGGTGCTGCTCAACGTCAGTTTACATAGCCGGAGAAGTGTTCCCTCCATAATTGAAGTATGCTCTGGGTATCGGTGACTGAATCACCTTTTGGGATTCTAAAGGAGTATGCTCCGCTCTGGAAACCTTCTGTAAGCCGCCACATTTTTTCGTCGAATTTTCGAGCATTACCCCTGTCGGCCAGCTTACCAAGCTCTTCGTACTCACGCATTCCGGTCTCTTTCTTTTTCTGTCTGGAAATGCGTCTCGCTTCCCTCTTCAACTCTCGGTATCTATCCCATCCCGCACGTGTTGTGGTCTATCCTAACGTTGCGAGGTAGGCAGCCTGTTTTCTCTGCGCTGCGACACGGCACTCTTGGTCGTACCAGCTGTTCTTTTGCACTTTCCGAAAACCAATGGTTTCGGTTGCAGCTGTACGTAAAGAGTTTGAAATGCCGTCCCACAGTTCCAGATACTCGTACCATGGTAGAAACATACAAGTAACAAAAGAATCATATGGTCGTCAACAGCTGAGATCAGCTGATCGAAATAGTTGATTGTTCGGCACAGAGATTTAAAAAAATGGACTTCAAATGGTAAAGGCGTTGCAGTATAGGCGCGTTAGCAATATTTTTTGGGGTTTTGATTTTGATTGATTTGAGACCTTCACACATATAAAATATACAATACTAATCAAAACTATTTGTAATAATTTAAACAAAAATAGATAGATTCTTCAAATATTTTTAATAAAATAGAAACGATTTACAAATATTTTGATACAATTTAATCAAAATTAGGTAAATTTAATCTTTATCAATTTTAATAATCGAAATATATTTGAAAATTTATCAAAAACGTACTCAAGATAATAAATTGGATAGTATAACACGGCAACACACTTGTGCCTTTTCCAAGGCATGTGGCCGTTTGAGTAGTAGAATATTTAGGAAAGCCCAACGAACTGCCTGGGCTTTTGCCCAGTGTCTTCGTTCATTCTATTGCATTCTTAATGTAATTTCTGTCATTCTACAAGCTTTCGCCTGGGTATGTATGGGTGCAAGTGATTTTATTTGTTACTTGTAGGTTTATACAATGCCTTGTACCGAATTGTTGACGAGTGCTCTCAGAGAGCAAGAGTGCAAGCCGAGTAAAAAACCGTTCGGCTGTCTGTTGTGGTTGCAGCTTCTCGACGTCGAACCTTCCTTGTGTCCGTGTCCTTGAGTCCGTTTCGATGTTAGGACGTCGGAGCGCACGTACATCTAAAACACTGTAGACGTATCTACCGTCAATCACAACATGATCGATCTGGTTGATGGTTTTTCGATCTGGAGACAACTAGTTAGCTTGATGAATCTTATTATGCTGGAATCTAGTACTACAGATAACCATATTTTGGTCCCCGGCGAAGTCGATCAGCCTCAACGCATTTGGATATGTTTCCTCGTGGAGGCTGAATCTACCGACCGTAGGGCCAAAGATACCTTTTTTGCCTACCCTGGCGTTAAAGCGCAAATCAGGGATATGTTGAAGAACCTCGCTATTGTGGCTAGACGTTCATCTACCGGAGTGAATGATAGTACTCGGCGACGGAGTTTCTCTCCTGCCACGAATCCCACACCAAACTTGAGCTCCTTTATATGGCCAATGTAGTGAATGCCACAATGACCTACTCGTCTCTGTCCTTGTCCCGTCCATCGCATTTCTTGGACAGCGCTGATGTCAGCCTTTATTTTCACGAGGACATCAACCGGCTGGGCAGCGGCACCTTCCCAATTAAGGGACCGGACATTCCAGGTGCATACCCTCAATTCGTAGTCCTTATTTCGTTTTCCATGGTCCTCATCAAAAGGGGGTCTCTCTTCTGAGGCTGTTGTAAATTTTTCGTTGATGATGTTTTTTTACGTGGCGGGTCCCAAACCCAGCGCACAACCCTATGTAGGGGATATTTCGCCTTCTCACGTTAGCTCGCCTTCAAACGGATGTTCTTAGGCTACCCAGAGGATACTTTGTCAAATACCGGAAGTCGTGAGCTGCTTGAGTCACATGAAAATCGTTTCTGGCCAATCCCAAATGAATGGCGATCAAAGAACTTTCCTCACTTGCGCGAACTTCTACATATGATTCCATCCTTTAAACGGGCCACTGCCACGAACAAAAATCGCCATTGCCCGAAAAATAATAAAGTTCCACAACTAAGACCCGACCAAACGATATCGATAAAATTTGGTACGTGACATTCCTTTCATATTTCAATGTCACGTTTTGAAAATGAGCGATCGGACAACACCACGACTACTTCTCACATAGTTATCACTATATATATGTATATAATTCCACTTGATTCGTTTAGTTCCCAGTGCACAAAACAAGAAGCAATTTATGTAACGGGATACAACTTTTGGGTTTAGTGTGTGTCACCTTATGATATAAAAATTGTTTAAATATAAATAAATACCCTAATTAACTTTTGATCGAAATGCCGGCTTTACTCTATATGATTGGTTTTACACCCTAAAGTATTTACCTGGCTTTGATTCTTGCAAGTTGCAAAAGCATAAAGTGTTCGGTTGCAACTAAGCCCTTCTTTATTTGTTTATTTATTATTTTATAGCGATGATATTACCGATTTTAGTCATTTCTAATTTGCATACCACTTCCTTGATTTCTTTAAAAAAAATCATAAATTTGTGGTAAGCAAAATATTGTGAATTATTAAAATATCTCGCCAACGATCCATAGAATAAACCTCTGGGACGGAATTCATCACATCCTGTTTACAGGATCTATTCCTGGAAATAATCAGGAATAATCAGAACTATTTGATATTTTTAATAAAATTATTCTCGTAATCTCTTTTTTCTTTTTAATTGATTCATCCCATAATATCATAATATTTCAAACAATTGAATGTAATTTCCCTCTAAAACCGCGAAAATTTGTCCACCAATTTAACCAATTTCTCCAGTCAAATGCAGGTTCTTTTCAGTAAAAAATCAATTAGAAATTCCTACCTGATTCTCATTTTTAAAGAAAAACCGTGAAATTTAAAGAAATTTCCAGACTCCCTTACTCAAACATGTGTTTTTAAATTAATTTTCTGTGCTTTTCTTGCAGCAGAGTTCTGACGTAAGTGAGTAAGCTGTGGTGTATAAGTGACAAATTATGAGTCATTAAACGCAAATGAGCAACTACACCGAAAAGTAAGGAAAAAAGTGACTTTGATGTAGACTTATGAAGATTATATAAAGTAAAGAAAACCCCCAAACGTACAACAGCAAATTCTACAACACAAAAAAATATTACATTGTGAGACACTTCTCCCATCAACATACTATATATGTACATATATACCTAAATTAAATGTTAATGGCTTTATTTTCTAAAACAAAAATTTAATGGATGTTCCTGAAACGATGATAGCCACTTCAACTTTTTATTTACGCGGTGTAAAATGTATATCTGTCAGAACTACTGACTATGGATAATTTAAAGTTGTAATAAGTTAAGGGAGCAAATATGAGTATTCAGAAATATTAGGTTGAACGTTACAAACTGACTGTTATTAACATCGATCGTTTAAAAACAACTCTTTTCAACATATGGGAAAAAGTTCAGAAATGAGTCTATTTGTATCCAAGGGGTGATCAGAGCAAAGATAATTAAGAATCTAGCAAAAATCGTTTGTGCAATGTGCGATTACCAAATTCGATTTAGAATGCACAAAACTTTAAGAGTATGTTGTAAAATTTACAATAACCAGAAACATAACGGATTTGTATTAACAATAGCCTGAATAAACGTGAGTTTACGTAATGATCTTGGATATCGACCAATAGTTGTACCAAAGTGAAACGTGACTTGATAAAATGGCGAACCTTACTGAAGTCACTCACAACATTTGACACACGCCCGTAGAAAAGCATGATTCCCACGAATTGATATAATCAATTTAAAGTGGAGTAGCTAAATGAGAACTCGTCAGTTAATCATAGTTACTTCCATATAACATTTCAAAAAACTATATCTATTATGTACTATGAATTTGAAGAACGCCAAAGATTAAAGTTTCTAAGCGCATTACCTAGAAATATTTTTGACATTTCATGCGAGCTTAATTGTACAGATTTATGCAAATGGCTCATATTTGTTTGATGGCACATGTTCTAAGTAAAATAAGTAACATCGCACATTTGGTGTGCTATACCAAAACCTAACCTAATCAATCTAGTAATCTAACCAACGTTAGTGCCAATTCGAAAGATTTGGCAAACCATTTATTATATCTCAATAGTTGTGTGGTAAATTATGTGGCGGGTTAGGAACAGAGTCAAGAAAGTGTGACAATTATTATTTTTATTAAGCTCATTCCTGCGAGTTATATCCTCTCGTAAAAGATGTGATACTGTTGAGACTTAGTAATAGTGCAGTGTATCGCGTTCGCGTAAATAGAACTTTCCGAATAAAGCTAATGTTAGGGAGTGGAGTTTTTTCATTGCATTGCTTTAAACCGGTGTTCCTGTCCAAAATCATTATCTCAGGGTATGAATATTCAAATAGCAGGATAGTAAATCGCAGTAAAACTTTCTATGTCTTGATTACAAATGTAAAAAATAGCTTGCAATGCATGAAATTGCAAAAATCCAAATAATTTTAGATTTACATATGTACATATGTTTATGTAAGTATGTACTAAACACAACACGGCTGCTTTCCTTCATGTCCACTGATCATTATTAATTTACCATCAAGTACTACACATAACGATAGTGACATCCTTCCTTATGTACTATATAAATTGTCCCATTTGAAATATTTCACTGAAGTGGATGCATAATTGTTGAATGCAACGGTAGTGCCACTACCTACCCCTCACATACCTAATTCTAACCACATTTATCGTTTGGTAAGAAAAATAATATTTCAATCCTGATTTTCTGCAAATCAACGCCTGATTAGTTCTTTTTCATCAATTTAGTGTGAAATTTTTCGAAAGCAACAAAAGTCAGGTAAAACGTTATTAAATCACATGAAGCGACCTTAGGATTCACACGAAAGCCCTTCCTTCASTATATTTGTGAACTCTTTTGCCTTGTTAAATCATTGAAATTTGAACAAATTCCTAATATTCCTAGTGCTAATGCAAGTACGGTATCAAAGAGAGCTTACGGAAGAAAAATATTCTACGAGTTAAGTGTACTATAAAATCCAAAGGCGGACTCACACATTGAACTATGCACAAGTTGCAAATAAAAAATCTTAATAATAACACAGCACAACAGCTAATCTGGGGGGTGAGAAATTCGAAGTCAGGGTGATGGTACTAGGTCAGTATAGTAAAACCCTCAAAGGTTTTGGCGTTCGTATGTGTCTGTTTTTTTTTATGACCTTTTAAATTTTTCCTTATTTCCCATGGTTTTCCATCTTAACAAATTAATTTTTTCCAATCAGGCGTACTAAATGGTCCAGATATATGAAAGCTGATTAAAAGTGACGCATTCAACAATATTTTGATTGATATATGTTGGGAAAGCATCGTTCTAGCAACTACAATTTTTCTGTCGCAAGGATGTTAAGAGCATTCTCGTAAATTGGTTTTTTGGTTTTTGCCAAAATGTTACAACTAAGCGAAAAAACATCAAGATAAGGGAAAAAGGGGTCATAAGGTCATAAAAAAAAACTGACACATACGAACGCCAAACCCTTTGAGGTTTTTACTATATAGACCTAGTACCATCACTCTGACTTGGAATTTCTCACCCCCCAGACAATAATCCCAAAAATGTTCCACAGTGTAATTTGAGTTGAAAAGTTCGGAATATTGGAACATTGGAATATTAATGAAGTTAGCTAACTCTTGGCAATACGAACGAATACAGTTATGGAGCAAATACCGTTGACAATACTTGCTATTATCACACTCGCAATGCTGAATTTCTTCGATTTCAGTCAGTAAATGATACCACTTAATCCACGTTAGTGTTTTCGAACATTGATCAAGTAACTGAAGATAAGCGGCCGTCTCAAAAATTTATTCCATTGTTTCTGAGAGAAACAGCGTCTTTACACTACTGGAAAGCTATAAAAGATTTTTAGCCCAAAGGAAATATTTCGATTATGTTTACCATCAGTTATAATGTAAATATAGGTACAAACACTTCAAGTTTGATCACTTTTCTAATAATGTTGGCGTGATAACGGTTTGGCTCACATCACTAGATTACATTCAGCCCTTTACTTAAATAGACAGACAGGAAAATATTCAGGACTCAAAAAGGTTCATATCTCTATCTTCCAGTTTCAAGTTTTTTGATCAACCGCTTAGATGTTTATAACTATGTACATATTCTATGCAACATAAACAATTTACTGAAGTAATGTAGTGAAACTGAAATATGTATAAAATACAAGCTGTTCGCTGATTTTATTTTATGTAAGAACTGTTATCATTTTGAATTAGCATTAGCTGCAATGCGGAGTAAACGCCTCTTTGACAATAGAGGCCCTACGTTAAAAATGGGCTGAATTGATTCAATACTTCCGATTGTTCCATATACTTGTACATAATATAAAGATTTTTGAATTTTCAGTTGATTTTATACCGCATATATCGGTCAATGTGGGAGATAATTTATTAAAATTGAGAAAGCGTATTTACTTAAAAAACAGAGAATTTTTATAACTAAAATGGATTAAATCAAGTGAAAACTAGCTCTAGACCAAACTACATGCATCTGAAGCTATTTCCCTGGCTAAACTGCCTTCGGTTAAACCCGAACTTAGCTTTCGCTTAGTATCAAAATATATGGCAATATTGAATTCAGCAGTAAGATAACACTACTGGAACCATCTGTCTAATTTATTTTAGAAGCATATATTAAATCTGAAAATAAATTTGCTAAATGATTTCGTGGATTATCACGCCAAAGTATAAGTGAGTAAGAGAAAAAATAGTCCTTATCCTGATTTTTCAAAGGATCCACAACAATGGGTGAATAAGTAAATTTATTCTTGAAACTAATGGACATTTCATACAAGAATTTAATACATTATACTTAAAGACATAGGACCAGGTTTAACGTTGCCAGGGTTAACCTTTTACATACATATGTATGTGGAAATGTGAAGCAGTGCTTTATATATTCTTGCAAACTGTTATTTGTTTAAAGCTTATTGAGAATTTTTAATGTCTGATTCCTTCTAACTCATGAAATGCAAATTGTAAATTATTTGGGACTTTTTCAGCACTCAAGCCACTGTAACTTTTGATAAAATAACAATTAGCGTGTTCTTGTTTAATCTCAATATCAACTTTTAACATGAATCAGAGCATTCCCCAACATAAACTACATATTAAAATAATATAAAAAAAACTTGTTGGTTGGTGGTCAAAGTTTTAATTTCGCTAAAGTCTAGAAAGTTCAGCTCCAAATGATTTGGCTTCGATAGAATCATGCTCCTAAATCACTAAGGTTTTCCAGTGGATTGTTAAATTATAATAAATACATATTAATAATAGGATAATTTATGTAACTGAAAGTATAGGAACTTATTAGAAATTAATTAACGAATGATTTTTCAATGTTTAACTATTTTTGGGCCTAGGGCCTCCTATCATCACAAAAGTATTGTATCTGAATTTTGACTCTTACTATAAATCACAGATTGACTGATATTTTTTGTAAAATATCAACTAAATGCACTGGAGTTCAGATGTTTGGGGACTGGGTTCTGGTACGACAATTTTTGGCCACAAGATTAAATAACTTAAGGGTACTATTTTTGCCAAGTATTATAACGACATCTTGAGTTTGCGGATTATATAGTGGAAATTAAAAATTCATTAGTGCGAAAAAAATATTTTAGAGCAATGTCATTTCAGTACTATATGAAAACCTAATAACTAAAAAATTCAATTCTTCAAAGTCTAGAAACAAAAAATAGTAAAACTTTGTTCATAATTTTAGAATTCTTAATTTATTTTTCGAAATCTTTGTTGTTCCCAACAAAGTAACCCTCCTTAACCCTTTAACCAATTCTCGAAACTTGATGAAACAAGTTTATGACGATGATGAGTGATTTCAGTGTTTTCAAAGTAGTGGTGCGGACATAAATGACGATCAACATGTGGGCCAATCAAAATCCATGGTCACCAGATGTTTCATTGAAACTGTGCGAGAATTCATCAAAAATCAGCCGAATCATCATTGAAATTCATCGAAATGGAATGGAAATTCTTCAAAATGTCGACTTATCGTATTTTGACCGAACATTTAGGCTTACGAAAGGTGTGTGCACGCTTTGTTCCGCACAAATTGACTGACGACCAATAATTGCTCAGGATCCAACATTCGAAATACGATTATTTGGTCAAAAATCATATTTTAACCATTAACCACTCCCCGTATTCACCTGATATGGTTTTCGCGAAAAAAACTAGTTGTCTTTTTTTTTTCAAGTCCTGTTTACTTTGAAGTGCACCTTGTAGAACACTCAACCAGTATGAAAAATCTACTCAGCTATTGAAAAGGAATGTTGAACTATCGTCTGCGCGGCATGATATTCTAGACCGTATTTGTTTGGTAGGGAATTCGAGCTTCGAAGCGATTATCAACGATTTAAGTGGCTCCAAGCTAAATATTAGGTTATCAAAAAAGTCTTGCGGAATTTTTATTGAATTTTCAATTGTTCATAAATTCTTTTTTGATGACTCATGCCCAGCTCTTGACCGATGCTACGGCTGCTACTATGCCGGTCCCTTTCGACCAATTCAGCGATTTTATCGCGATTTTCGACGACAGGCCTTCCGGAGCGTGGCGTATCTTCGACCACCTCTACACCAGAATGAAAACGTTGAAACCATCGTTGTGCGGTGGAAATGGAAACTGTATCGGGTCCATAAACTGCACAAATTTTAGGCTTTTTTGCCTTTATCGTAGTAGTACTGTAAAATATGCCGTATTTTCTCTTCATTTTGCTCCATGTTTGCGGCGCTATAACTCACGAACGACTTAAAAGAAATGACAATCAATCTATTAGCGCGTGAAATGAGCTTTCCAAAAAGGTATAGCATGACCCGATGCGACGAATAAAACTAGAACTACGCGCTCTCAGTGCCCACTAGCGAAAATACCGCAAAACTATTTTGACAAACAATATAATATAACAAAATGATATATTTTCCACAATGGCTACCGTTCTCTCTCAAGAAGAGAACGCTAATGATCATATTCCAATTTTGGACACTATTTTTAACGGATTTAAATCACAAATAATTCAGTTGAACAAAAACTCTACTCGATAAAACTAACGCATCCTAATGCTACATCGCAATTTACCACAGCTGATGATACTACAACAGAACTCACGTCATCGGTACACCAACCCACTAAACAAGGAGGAGGGACAACGGGACAGCGGACACAATTCGTGGATCAATCATCGCTGGTACACATTCGCTTCTACCCTGCGCGCGTCGACAACTTTCAACACAATTCGACACATTCGACCATCAACATTTCGTCACACACATTCGATGAGATTACCAACGCAAAATCCACGCACCGGCTACCGTTTCGAGGAAGTGGATTCTCGCCGCACCGCTTGTCGACTTTTATTTTAATCAACAATTCAAAGGAATTTAAAATACTCTAACTTCAAAATATGAATAAACAAAGATAATATATAAGAGAAATGTATGATATAAGAGAATAAACAGTATTGCCAGACCAGACTTAACATTATTACTAAATAAACTTAAACTAACGTAAATAATTCTAAACACCCTTGTCTCAGCAATTTTAAAGATCAAATCTCTTCATAAGAAAGTGAGCTCAAAATATAGTATAATTAGGGTCATACAAGAGCAAGACCTTAAAGATTTAATGGGTGTAACTAAAATGATCTTACATTTTTAAATATGTGATATCTTTCGGAATGTCTGAATTGAATAATTTAAAAAGCTATATAATGGTATTGAAGGATTAATTCCAAAACTCCAGAGTATAAATAAATAACCTTTTATAGCGGTGGTCTATATTCAATAGTTTTCGTAGCACACGCGGTGTAAGAACATTTTTTTGTTAGTTTTTTAACACGCGTGGAACATTATTGGATCTTAGCATGGATACCTAACTTTGTTAAAAGCAATTATGTATATAAAATAGGGTGTTTTTTTATTTTTTAACTATTCATTTTTTTCAATCCCATCATGAAATTTGGAAATATGTCAGTACTCAAATAAAAGCAATTATGTATATAAAATAGGGTGTTTTTTTTTATTTTTTAACTATTCATTTTTTTCAATCCCATCATGAAATTTGGAAATACCCTAAAAAAATTCGCTGAAAATTTGAGCTCATAATATTAACATTAAGGACTGGACCAAGGCATGTAAAAAATTGCCATAGGAAATCCAGGACAATTGTGATTTTTTATAATACTTCTCGAGATATTAAGTTTTTTAAGTAAGGCTGTATAGAATTTTCATAGATTCTTTATTACGTACCATCTATGAGAATTCTGTAAAGCCTTACTTAAAAAGCCGAATATCTCGAGAAGTATTAATGATAACAAATAAAATTTCTTACAAGGTTGTCATGTTCCCATTTTTTCCTAATTTTATCGTAATTCAAATATGATTTCTTCAAATAATGAACGTTGAATTCTCTCACAACGTATAATGTAAATTCTGTCCAACACTTGAAGGTATTTCCCTGGCTTCGATTCTAGCAAACTGCGTTAGTTATTTCCGATTGGGCAAATCATCTTAGGGTATTTGGCAGAGAACCATGACTATATTATAAATGATATTAGTCTGCTAGCTAGTGCTAAAGTGCTAGCGAGTTGCCTTCCTTATTATCTATATCCATAATTTCTATACATACATTTATATTGTGAAATTAACGTGTCCGGAACACATTACATACCGAAATTATAAAGCGGATTTATATTGTAAAATAAATTTGTCAAGTTGAAACCGCAGGTTTTATTTTAAAATACATAAGGTTTGGAAAAAGTGGCAAGTGAAGCGGGTAGTGAATAAAACAGTACGAACTCCTTTAGATCTACGGTAGGTCATTAGAAAGATTTCGGACGACCTCATTTTCTGGATCTTTGTATATTCCACTAAACACGAGGGTTGGTAGTTCCCTTAATGGGCTTATAATATAACAGTAGTATTTGTCACTGCCCGTCTTCCAGCCTTCGGTGTCTTGATTACTGTAGCTATGAAGCATTAAAACATAAAGGTTTTTATTAGCCATTATACATGTCCTAGTTTAACCTTTGCTTTCCATGTATTGATAACAACCAGGTGTCCTCAGTCCGCAAATATGGTCTTCATTAAGTCATGGCTTCTGGGTGAGCATAAAGTCAGGCTATTCTGCCGCTTGCGGTTAATTTACTGTGGTGGAGATTAATTTGAAGAATACGCATTAACTATGACCTTATCTGAAGCTCAAATACTCATAAGATCTTCTTCGATCTCACACACCGTTTTCGATGATAAGAGGTTACTGCATCGGCGTTCGACTTTTAGGTCATGTCCTTCACCTTCGTGAATCAATAGTTACTCTCCATGATATTTTTCGTCAGCGGTTCTGTGAATTCTTTAGTTAAAAACAATTTTTGCTCCAAGGAAGATTGCACGGGGTCTTCGAAGGCCATGCCGAATCTACATTCCACAGTTGTTTGATACTGGTTGCAGGCTCTGATGAGTTGCATTACCCTTGCCTTTGGTTGGATCCTATCCACCGCTGCTTGACTAGCTCGAAAGTTAAGCTCATGAATCTTAGCCTTTGCAGCCTCGTACTTCGGATTGCTCGCTGTCACAGGCTATCATCTCGATTTATCCCTGGTATAATCCAGCATCTTTTAATGACGGTGGTGGACCTGGGTTGTTTAATAGCACCACTGGTGCCACATTAATCGGCGCAGCGACCACCCATTTCCATTAGGCTGTGGGAATCTGTCATTAAGGATCTCCCTCATCCAGCACAACAATGATAATGCGGTTCCGGTTCTTACAAAAATAGTATAATAAAACGAATGCATAGTATAGCCAAGTGTACATTCATTGGGAGTAATGACAAAATTTTGTGCCAAATTATTCTTTTAATACAAGTCCGACGATGAAAATTCCATCATTCTTAGGAGTGCACCAACACCATTTCAGATAAAACATCCCCACACCATGATTGATCCTCCACCATACTCAACTTCGCGTGAAACTTAACGAAAATCAAATTCTTAAATTATTGGACGGCGAACATATCTTCGACTATCAGTACCTGCATAYCATCATCAGCAGGACATCGCACATAGGAGCATTTGGTTATGCTCTTTAAGTTTTCGTAGTAGTTGTATTTATTTTAAGTGCAAAGTTACACTGTTATGAATAAAATATGTTCTGAAATTTTCATTGAGTCGGCCCAAATATTGGCTGATATATCCAGCATAAAGTCACCTATAAGTTCGAAAATCTTTATATTATTTATATGGGGCCTCAGGGAAATATTGGCCCGATTCAACCCATTTTCGATATGTACAAATTCCATTGCAAGAAAAGGATTATGTTTGAATTTCTATTGCATATCTCACATAATGTCCACATATGTATTACCGCAAAATTTTATTCCCTTTTATCAATTACTTCTTTAAACTTATATGTTAAGCTTAGTATCCAGCTCTCAAGAAATGTAAAATTTTTATATGAAAACCTCTTACTGCTAACTTTCCTGCGATAAATTTACTTATGCTAATATGCAGCTCAAAAGAAATCTAGTACTAAATTTTAATAAATTTTTTCAATAAAAAACGAATATGGTAAACCTGATTTTGCGAAGAAATATGAAATCAACAATTGTTTCTGGAAGGAAATTCGAATTAAATCGTTAAAACATCCTAACTTAGGTAAAATCATTATTATGAAGTATATTTCTTTTCGAAATGTTGTATAAAACTTACCAATCATCAACAACATTCCGTTAATCGCAATGAAAATATTTATGTTACAACACACCTACATACATATTACGCATAAAGTTTATTTTCTTTCGTTTATTCTCTCTCGCTCTTCTATAGTAGATCATTCACAATGCGTAACTACCTGTCAGAGTTACTTGAAGAAATACTGTATTTTTTTTTTTCTTGAGCAATTACTTGAGAGCTGGATACCAACCCGCATACCGGAACTCGAAATCCGACCAACTGATTTCGACATGATTTAGTAATGCTTCTTACATTTGTATGTCATACTGTGAAAATGGACGAAATCGGACAACTACCACGCCTACTTAACATATAGCACAAGTTTTAATTCTACTTGATTCGTTCAGTTTCCACTACATAAATCAAAAAGAAATTAATATTACGGGATACAACTTTGCATGAATAATGCCTTTAAAGTGTGCGACTTTATGAACAAAAATTGTTAAAATCCAATAAAAACTGTTCAAGCTCCTAGGTACCGAACCGAATGTGTTGTGATCGAAAATGTTGATCAATGCTCAATATTTATAACTGAAATTAAGGTATAACCCTTCTTTTATAATGATATGTCAAAATGAGTTTGAGCGGGCCAATACTTCCCTTAGCACCTTAAGCACTTCATATAAAGATATTCGAACTTCTAGGTCACTTTGTACAGCATATATCGCTCAATATGTGAGCTATCCCCTTGAAAATGTGAGAGTGTGTTTTACTCATAACAGTATATCTTTGTGCTTAGAATATGTAAATTTGAGCGAAAACTTGGCCTAATATCAGAATTTTCGAACATTCGGCTGACTTAAATCTACATGATTAATTTTGCACCTTAAAGTATTTGCCTGGCTTTGATTCTTGCAAGTTACAAGAGTATGAAATGTTCGATTGCACCCGAACTTAGCCCTTCCTTCCTTGTTTGACATTTATACAGCTCTTAGCGTTAAAGATTGAAACAACCATACACCAGATGCAAGTGTGTATTATAATATCGCTCTTAGTGGTGTTTGCATAAAGCAACTGAATCTCTTCTCTGTGCTCTTATGCCAGACCTACTCGGTTTCGAATACTAATATGACAAAAACAGTAATGTTAATTTTCTTATGAATGAGGTAAAGTTAATTTAATTTTTTTAAAAGCTCAGAATTCTTGAAAACTTCTTATTTTGATTTGTACGACATTTTAAGCGTCTACTATTAGATAAAACCAAACTAAATGTGATTAATTCAAGTCTAGTTTCAATAAGAGAATTTGTTCTTATATATTTTTCTTTCTTCTACAAATTTATGTCTTTGATGACGGAGACGAAAATAGTAATACTCACGTAGAGTAAAATAGTAATTTTCGAGTATATGCATACACGACATCAAAGTACTCAACACTTTCCATCTTTACCACCAGTAGTTCAGGGAAATGAATTTTGTATTTGGTATTTTAAGCATTAGTCAAAGCACAGGAGAAATTCGCTAGTGAATTGTTTTTACTTCTACTTAATAAATGTATGTTCTTATACAATACTTCAACACATTCACCTAAAATGCAAGATAATATAACATATTATTTTACAAATTTCAATTTAAACATCTCAACGTGCCACAGGTAGCATATGATAATAGTTGAAACTTCTGCAGAAATACATTAACATATATATTTAATTAAAATGATTAAATATAAAATTCTTGAATGTGGAAAGTGGTAAGAATAACTATTAAAAATAGTAAATTTCTTTCTTCTCTAAAACAAACTATGTATATTTGAATTTCATATTGAAGGCAATATGGAAAATGGTTTTATTAATGACTTGTGGTCTTAATGTCACTTAGTTAATAAAGACAATATGCTTTTCTTCAACTTTTAAGTGATTAAATTGTAAAAGGAATTCGCTAATTACTTAAGTTCGTAATATTATAACTAACTTCGGAATATTATAGCTAGCTGAAATGGAAGTGTTTTAATATAAATCTATGAACATTTGACTAAGATTTTAAGCTTGTGGACATTGAGTGAATTGTGTTATTGCTAGTAATTGCTTATACGTCATGGAGTACTGCAATGCATCCACTGAGGTGAAAAGCAATATCATTACTTTTAAAATATTGTATATGATTTTAATATTATAAAATATTATAAATATTGATATCGCTAAGGCGACTTCTGAGACATAAGATTTCACCTCTGTACAATAGCGGGTAATTAAGTTCGCATATGGAGTTGCTGCGATTGTTGCATGATCTGGTTCATTTCTGTGAAACGCAATTCCTATTTGGAGGAAAATTTCAGCTAGGTGTACTGCGTATGCATTTGTTTTATCACCTTTTTTATTAGCCGATTGCTGCGATAAATATTTTTATATGGACTCATTTTTAATGATAATGTCGACATGGTGGGCGTATCATGCCTGAACCTTGTATTTGTTTAAGACTTTTTAGTGCCGTCACATAAGTTGTCTGGTATTATTGTTGTTAATTAAGTAATAAGCCTTTTCTTCAAAAATAGGTATATGAGTACATTTGAAATTCATATAACAGCACCAACAGTTGATGAAGTTACATGTTTTATACTTTTAGGTTAATTTTATTTATAGCGCTGCCCAAACTTTTGGCGCCCAAATATAGTATGTATATAACACTTGCGTTTCAATGTCAATGGAAAACGTTATAAGGATACAAACATTCAAGTGGAGCTAATAAAATCGGTTTAAACATATTATATATAGCTTAGTGTGTAGGCCGGCTAGAGCCATCGGCTGGCTTTTAAATGCATAAGTTCTGTAAATGTCTCTTTATGTCACTTGAATTTTATACTTGTACTCTTTTTGTTTAGCGTGCCAATTTAAGTTCACATGAAGCATGCTTTAAAATTTTGTCATAATTAACTTCCGTTTCAATCACTTGCATAAACAATAAATGAAGATGAAAGGATAGTTAATTAAAATCAATATAAGTGCAGAATTACGAATTTTCCATTTGAGTGAGTTATCAGCTGGCAAAAACTCATAATTATGCAAATGTAAAAGCCTTTGGCCATTAAATGTACCTGTGTAATATACTTGTCGCCATTTAGAAAAATTCTCTATTTGTCACACTTTCAAGGCCTCTGCATTTTAAAATTTTTTGTTTGAAAGTTTTAGAAATATTGAGTTCATGCTGAAATATTATTAAATTGTAAAACGAATCACACATAAATTAAATTACAACTCATGTGTTAAAAATTTACGGACATTTGAGCATATAGAAAAGTGAAAGCCAGTAAAGCAAGATTTAATTCGAGCGGTAGGGAAAAATATAATATGAGTACTAGTAAAAGCCAATATGTGGAAAACCTGCCTTAACGGGTAGAATGGGATAGTGATCAAAGTCGACTAACAAATAAAACTTCTCAAAAAGTTTTGTGATAGTATTCTCAGTTGTTTGAGTATGCTCAAAAATTACAGAAGCAAAGAGAAATTATGTAATATTTTACAGTTTTTTTATAATTCAAATCGTCGGGTCTAGCCCTCAATTAGACACTTAATAAAAAGGAGCTAAAAATTACTCATAAAGCCTTCTGAAACAATATGTCGGTCTGAAAAGTTTTGCTAAAGAGAAGTTTGCCAGGTTTTTATTAGACAGTCATTATGACAATATCCTCAAAACGAAGAAGTTAATGTACAAAACATGTTTTTTTCTGCCCAATTATAATAAACAGAAAATTAATTGCTTACAGGTAACATTTTACGTTTATGGTCCAATGCAATGTCATTCGAAATCTTATTCTCAAAATTTTCCGCGTTAGTCAGCCGCCGCATTTTATGTTCCGCATCGACGTAGATTGTTCTTCAATCTCAAAATCCTTTGCAATGCGTGACAGCAACAAGTTGAAAGTGTGGAAAATTAAGAACAGATTTTGAATGATTTAATAAGAAGTTCATTAAATTTTCATACATATGTCATAAAGGAACATACATTTATTTGACGACTCCATTTAGCTATTCTTCGTTATTGGTTCATATGTTTCGTTCCTTTATTTACTTTGTATTTGCTTTATAAACAGCTTCTGTGGTATTATACCCTTGGTACACTCGCTCGTCTGTTGTGAAATTCGATCTGTCACGTATACGCAATGGCTTACATCTGTCCGTAAACTGTTGCTGCGTTCTCTGTAAGAAGAGCATTTTAAAATCTCAGTTCAGATGTGTGGGTTTCAATGTTGAAGTTAACTTGCCGCAATAAMTTTTGTTCTCACCTTCTTGAGATGCATCATAAAATGAAAAATGGCATAMATTTCAAATTTATGGTACTCACGATATGCAGTGATTGCTTGTGGCGAAGTTAATGAATGTACTCCCCATAAAATAACAATCACGCAATAGCTTGCATTGTGAAGATAAGTTTTATGCAAAACATTCTTAAAGCTGCTTTGGCTGATAGATTACAGACTAATACGAGTAGAAGGATTAAATTTAAGACATCTCAATATTTATTGTATTATACGAAATACGCTGACGATGTTGTTCTTATGGCTAAATGGAAATTTAGAAATACTGTATTCGAGATAACCAGAGGGAACCGCAATGTGGTATCCAACTCAGCCGTCAACCCAAGTATATCTGAAATGGTTTTATCTACTAGGTGGTGTAACAATTTTTCAAGATCCTTCAACTTGAAATTACTAAAGCCGGYAAAAGAATACTCTTAAGAAATTTCGCGAGAGAATTCAAAATTCTTTAATCGCTAAAAACGTTCAAGGATTAAAATAAATAAAAAATAGTCATATACTCACTAGATACAACCACGCTTACTTCCATATAGCACAATTTTACTTTCAATTTGATTCTTTCACTTTCCAGTGCATACAACAAGTATAAGTTAATAGAACGAGGKACAAATTTACATAAAAAGTGCGATTGAACTATGCCATCTTATGATCACAACGTGTCCAAATCGCCCCAAATAGTTCAAGCAAGGTTTTAGAGACAAAAAAAAAAAAAAAACGGATATATATGTGTTTTTTTGCGGCGAGATGAGACGATATAATTTTATAAAATTTAATGACATATTAGTGTACAACTTTTGAAATATATTGCAAACAATTTTCARTGAAAAATATTAATAAACTAGCTGACCCCGCAGCCGTTGTTCTGCGTGAAATTATATRTTTTGAAATGAAAAAAATTTGAATTTATGATTTCATTGAAAMAACAATGTAACGCAGCTTGATAAACAAAATTTTTTATTTTCTGTTCCGGTGTACAGAAAAACATAGACTTTTCAGATCTATGCCACACACTATGCGATTATCCTTGTGTCCTATTGATTGTCATCTCAAATGAAATTTCACTGGAAACGGACTACGTTTGAACTGAAATGGCAAATCGTTAGAGCTCAGAGAAATTTGCAGAATCAAGCATTCTGCCATTTTGTATTCTATAGCTGAAGAACATTGCGAAACATAATAATGATAGATCGAACTTTGAGACGCAAATGATGCCGTGGCATACCAAGCCTCTCCAAAAAATTGAGAAATTTCACTAGACAATTCACGGCGCCATCTTCATTGTCAAGACGATCGATCGATTTGTATGAGCGCAAGACTCCCGGAGTTTGCCTATGAATCTTCCAGTTTAAGTCAACAAAATCGGTATATTTGGCAGCTATAGTAGTTAAGATAATTTGGCCAATGTCCGAACATTCGTGATGTGTTTATTTTTTCCTTAATTGATAAACGGCAGATGGAATTGATATCAAACCACCGGAAGTGTCAACCGAAATTGATCCATTTCCAATTCTTAGCGAATACGTGTAAAATGTCTTCGGCAATGTCGTTGACGCGGATTTGATGTGGGAGCTTCATTTGCATCGCATCTTCCATCGTGTGATTCCAGTGATTATCATGTTCCAGCATGTTTCTCAAAATGTTGCATTCACAATACATTATGACTCAAATGAAGTTGAACCGCGTACATTAATCAATAGCAACAGAAGGTAAAAGCAATCGTCGTTTTTCGGGTGGATTGTGAAATTCATCCTAATGCATTAGTTGAGAACACATCTGGATTTCGATTTACTGGTTGGCCTTGCTTTCAGTGTAACTATTTCTTCGACGATGTATTCTATTTATAATATCTAGGCATTTCCGAATCTAGCAATTTTTTGCAAACAGATCACTGACGCAAGTCGAGAAAATACTCGTCAATGTCAATTTTGTTGTTGGCGGTGTTTCCACTGGCYGTAATGTATTCTCTGGGTTKAAATACACYCTTTGGCCATTCTCCAAATTAACTGCGAGACGTRCAACAGTCGGAAAACGTTAAGGCATTGCAAAATTAAATATTCTACAAAACACATCACTGCAGTTCAGGGACCGATCTGGTCTCGTTCAAGGCCAATAACCGCCATGGTGCTTCCTTTGGGGATGTACTTACAAACGTATTTTATCGATTTCCCGAAACTGCAATACTCTAAATTGATATGAATTCGAATGTGAATTARACAATAATGGTAAATATAGTACGACCCATGTGTTGTCAACTTCGATATTSACTCYTCTAAACTGAATACTGAATGTTCTGCCATTGTCGGCTGGTGAGCGACGCCGATACAGTGGATATTCATCATTTCCAGTTTGTGTTTCCGAAAGAAAAGCACGTGGATAGTGTTTCGTGCATTTATTGTTAGCATAAAAATGGAAGTGGAATTGTGGTGTCCGCAATAGCCATGAACYATATTGGTTTCCATCATTTCGTATAATACTGGATCTTTCTCTGCATCAGGRTTTTCCGCAGAAATGATTTCATCAATTTGATCTGGTGTAACAACCATTAAAAGAAGAATGTGTACCTGCAGCAAACCTCTCTTTTGCCACTCGGCAGAGTACATCTACCATCTAACAGCACCACATATAACATCATAGCTGTTATTTGAAAAGTTGTGCTGTGACATCGTGGCGATCGATTGTTGATTGACCGCTATCCATAATTCCGCAMGSATGTCATCGCATCCTGAGAGTAYTCGGTCATGTGCCTTGGGCTGYCACTGTATGTTSACGCCAAAAAGAAYGCCGAGCGATATTAGCGCGACCTTTTCGTGGCATMGTAACAAATTTCAAAATGTAACTGATCACTTTRTGTGAAACACAMATAATGTTTTTACTGAATAATTTTCATTCACTTTTTTTGAATAGCCGGAATAAAGAAAGCACACGACAAATGTGATCGATTTATGATTCACAAATCAAGTAAAAAGTTTTCAATTCAAGAACTTAATTTGGTCGGCTGGGGGAGCTGTATTTACGCTATAGTGGTTGGGTGTAAACAATATATTTATTCRGAGAGTATAACTTTCCCTTGAACAATAATCCATAAACAAGTACGTGAAGATATGTTGGCAATTAAAAGTTGTTTCATCTAAATTGACTCAGTTCGTCCCGCTCATCACTTATAATTTTTCTATTAGGGTTCTATTAGGTTTTTTCAAAAAATATTATAAATTTTTTTTTTCAACTCTTACCCCTTAAGTGTTAGTGATTAACAAACAAACAATTCTCCCTCAAGCCAGGCGCTGTAGCTTAACTCTAAGGGGTCACTTTTCAAACCATAAACATTTCTTTTGATACGCCCTATTATCTATGCATTTATATTGTAAGATCTACGATATTTCCTTCTTTGTGTTTCAGTCTTATAATCTGTTATATACGCCTTCATATTTTTAATAGCCAGATTTTGTTTTAACAAATARTAAAGGCATTCCATATAAGTACTGYATTTRTTTMGTTATTGAGTMGTAATGCTTCCTGCATTAAGTTTTAGAAAYTGTTGTAAGTAACTGAGTGAGTAGTTCTCACCAAAATTTTGGAATTCACCTCATTCGAATTAATATTGTTTATTTCCTTTCGTTTTGTTATTTCTCTATTGACTTCTACATATGTGTATTTAAAATATACATTATTAAATTAATAGATCTTAGATCCTTATATGTATATAAATTTTTTATGTAAAACGAAGATGTAGTAAAATCATAATTTTGGATTGGACCCAATATTTTGGGTACTCCTATCGTAATTATCATCATTTCACTCGAAATATTGTTTTCGCTACTCTTACATGAAATTTTCGTCATTTTTATTTGCGCGCCACTTTGGTAACACATTCCATACCGAWTTTTCCCACACTGTTTTGTAAAATCATTACAAATTCGGAACGGCAACCACATGAAATAAATTGTTTGTATTTGTTATATTTTTTCTACATTTTCAGAACACTTTGTCACATTATGCGCAATTAGAAATCTTCAGGCTTTCTTATTTTTCTATTTGTGGTCAGACCTGTCAGCATGAGTAATGTGGAAGCAAAAAGATGTCATTCATACTCATTAAACTCAACTTATTGTCATTTAAAAATATTTGTGTGAAAGTTTGAATGAAAGACGAGGTGMTGGTACGTCTATTGTTAAGTTGAAGAGTGAAGTTACTTATTATTTCTATACAAATAAAAGTCTCACAGATCAACAACAGAAGGGATTTTAACCAGTAAACACTTTACCGTTTTTATTTTTAAATAAAAAGTATAATGTTTTAATATTTAAAYATAAATGCTTAATAACTACATTTAGGTCGCAGTGAATTTAAGTTCTACTGCACAAAACAGTATAAGAATGTACACTTGTATATGTATGTACATATAAATTGATACATATTCCTGGCTAATATCAAATATTATTTGCATAAACGATTTTGAGCACTAATTTGCAATAATGTAAATAAATTTTGTAATTAAAATATAAAACAATTTTWTAACTTTGCAGAACGAAAGTTTGTTGCAAGCGAAATCCATGGAATTCCATTCCTCTTCAGTATAAAATCCATTGAGGCATACGACAATATTTCATGCGCTATTGTTGCATAATAGTATTATACTATGTATTTACAGATAACAACGTTGCGTTTGGTGGCACTAGTGCAGTGCACATACTGAGGAGTGTTTTGGCGCAACATAAAAATACCGTCGATTTATTCGAACAAGTATTTTCTGCAAATTAATGGAAAAGTTCCCTTACGGCGAAATGAAAATTTGTGAGTGAACATAGATAGATAGAACTGAGTGTAACGCATTTATTCAGTGAGTTATCGCACTTTTAGTAATTTTCAAYATAACCGCTATATGGAAAGAGGGCATGGTTATAATCTGACCCATTTTCTTAACAGCGAATGAAGAAGTTCCAAAACTGCTTACCCCCAGCATGTTTGGTTGMGTTAGCTTCAACTTTAGAGAAGATATGTAACTTTAACTTAATATTTACTTAGAAGAACTGTGAAAAATTTAAATAAGACCGCTTCATTAGTTTTTAAGAAATCATGACCACCGACTTTGAAAATGATGCGTGCAGAAAAAACAGGATCAAAAATTAAATCAGCCGACTGGTCCAATCTGACGGCCCTGCCAAAAGTTTCCTCAATAAAACTTTACTTAAATAAAAGGAAGTAAGGAAGGACTAAGTTCGGGTCCAACTTGAAAGAATCTGTAACGTGGCTTTTACCACCTTACAATAATTTACTCCAACACTGTACACCATTTATCCTTACTATACCTCAACATATTTACATAGTCTTCACTTCTATATTAGTGCTTTCCACCGTACTAAACTTCACCTCACTGTACTGACCAAAGCTGCGCTATACGGCTATATAAGCAAGCACTTCACACCGAATGCGATCATTTCTTACAGCTCGCCGAACAGGACGGTCGGACAGCAGCAAGCAACAATATGCGGGGGTAAGTGGAGTAGCCAGTTGTGCACGCAGTAGAAGTTGGGTAGTTTGCTGGGATTCGCAGGCATTGCGTTGAAAAGGTATTACACCTCGGTGTGATACCAGTGCTCACAATGCCTCCACCGTATCACGTAATTGATGTCTTCGCAGTGCGCGACCGTAGTCTCCGTTGCGCTGCGATACAGGGACATCACAGCTGCGCTGCCTCGAACAGCGTCACGATCGCAGCCCGCACACTAGTGCACCGACACCATACCTGCGCTGCCTGGAACAGCGTCAGTATCCCTGCTTGCACACGATAGTGCATCGTTACCTGACTAACGCGATGAACAGGCGACTCGCAGGTAAGACCAGAGAAAAGAGATAGTGCTAAAGACAATTGCTAGCCGTAGGTCAACGTGTCCGGTTGACATTGCTAATATGCATTGCAGCGATACTCCACCTGACTCGCGATATACATATAAGCTGGTCTGGCTGTCCACATAAAGGGGTGTGGATTTCATCACAAAAGTGAACATTTTATTTGCTAAGGGTTCATGGGTCCCAAGGCTGATCCTGGAGCGGCTGAGCATACCTCAGCTATGGACGAAACCTCATTACAAATCAAAGACAGGAAAACACCCTAAATTGCTAAACGTCAACTAGAGGGTCGAAATATTAAATAACTCATACAAAGACTGACATATTCTGCATAATGTTTGTTAGAAAAACGAAAATCATAAAATATAGTATATGGGAGTTGCGACAGTACCGATTCAGTTTTTCCGCTTTTTCTCTCGTAATACGTTATACATACGAATAACACAGTACAAGACCTAATCTGGGGGTTGAGAAATTCCAAGGCAGGGTGATGGTACTAGGTCAGTATAGTAAAACCCTCAAAGGTTTTGGCGTTCGTATGTTTCAGTTTTTTTTTATGACCTTTTACATTTTTTCCTTATCTTGATGGTTTTTCGCTTAGTTGCAACATTTTGGCAAAAACGTAGTTCAACATAACTCGCGCACAAATTTAGAAAATTAAGAATTACAGTTTCTCGAATCTGTTTCTATACCGTTTTCCTATATGTGCAACACTTTCGAGGTTAAGAATGAATGTATGAAGGAAAAAAGTATTTTTTTCCTAAAAATTCAAATATTTTTTTTTTTTTATTCATAAAAAATCCAGCAACACTGGTTCTGTAATATTCACATAAAACATGCATTGTCATTATACTTCTTCTCTTTCTCACGCTGGTTCTGTGATTTTTAACATTCAACAAGTGCCGACGAACGCGAACAGTAAAAGTAATTTTTCTCAAATTTTTTAAAAGTGAACAAAAGAGAACAAAATATGGAACTGTGCAAGGCAGATATAAATAGGTTTTGCTACAGCTGTGGTCTGTATGTCTCAACACATAAAAAAAGGGGAAATTCCAGTACTGATTTTGTTCAAACATACGAGATGTACTTCAACCAAAATGTTAGAGTGAACGAAAATTGGGTACCAAATATAGTGTGTAAAAGCTGCTACAACCGTCTAATGGATTGGAAAAATAGAAGACGTAAAAGTATGCCATTCGGTATCCCACACTTGGACTAATCCTGGCGAAGGTCACAATCTATTGAGTTGCTATGCATATGCGAATAAAGGAGCCGCAAAAAGGATAAGAAAATCGTATAATTACGGTCAAAATAAGCTTGATTCAATTGTTGCCAAGTTGGAATTAACACAGAATAAATCGGAAGAGCTGGCTTTTACTTTGAAATCAAACAATTTGTTGGCACCCGGTGTGAAATTCACAGCTTATCAAAGTCGTCAGGCAACACTCCAAAGTTTATTACTTGTAAATGATGAAAAAACTTCTGCATATTGACCGGATATAGGAAAATTGATGAAAGCAATGGAAATAAAATATGAAGCAGATGACTGGAGATTATTTATTGACAGCTCAAAACTCAGCTTGAAGGCGGTTTAACTGCATAAGACCAATAAAAAACCTTCAGGTGAAACATATGATGCACTGGAAAATATTTTAAAAATGGTTAACTACGCCAAATATATGTGGCGCATGTGCTGCGATTTAAAAGTTGTAGCAATGTTTTGCGGTCTTCAAAGCGGCTATATAAAATATATGTGCTTTTTGTGCGATTGGGACACACGATTTTTCGGTGACCAATATTCATGCCACGGATAGAAACTCAGAGAGCACAGCAGGTTACAAACGGCCAATATTATTCGTGAGCCTCTAGTGCCGAAGGAAAAGATATTGATGTGTCCACTGCATATTAAACTTGGAATTGTTAAGAATTTTATCAAAACTGTTTGAAACTAATTTACCCGAGACTCAGCGAAAGTAAAAGAAGTAAGGAAGGACTAAGTACGGGTGTCACCGAACATTTTATACTCTCGCATGATAAAGTGATAATCGAGATTTCAGGCGTGGTTGTGAACCGATTC
>NW_017537407.1:26184-34194 GCF_001853355.1 Bactrocera latifrons | reverse complement strand
GGAGAAGGACTTGGCTACGCGTGGAATATCCAATCGCCACATAGCGAAAAGGAGAAACTACTRGCGCGCTGTTGTTATCTCGCCTATAATCSCGTAAGCGGTGTCTTCGCCAATTAAGAAGAAGAAGAATCCCTTGCTTTTATTAACCCAATAGGTCCCAACTTTTTTTAAGCAATTTTTTCCCATTTTCTGTTAGTCTGGTCTAAAATATAGAGGCAAACGCACAAATTTCGGTTTTCAGAAATCATATATGTTTATACGAGGTGGGTTCAAAAAGTATTACGAATTTTGTGTTTTTTCAAAAATTATTTATTCATGAATATCTATTTTGTCCCCTTTAAAGTAATCTCCATGAGATACACTTGTGCCACTTCAAAAAATAATTTTTTTATCTTCTTCAGCTCCTCCTTCGATGCCGTCTTTATCTCGTCAAGAGAAGCGTAACGTCGTCCTTTYATGGGCCTCTTCAGTTTAGGGAACAAGAAAAAGTCTGGGGAATACGGTGGCTGCGGCATCATTGGTGTGTCGTTTTTGGTCGCGCAACGATGTGTAGCAGGGGCGTTATCGTGGTGCAAAAGCCAATTTTTTCACATCTTCTCGGCCTTCTGAGAACATTTGGTACCACCGATAAACGTGGCTCCGGTCCAAGGTAGCTTCTCCGTATGCCACAGTCAACATTCGGAATGCATTCACGCACTTAATTTCTTTTTTCACACAAAATTTGATACAGGTTCTTTGATCCATTTTTTTGAATAGGTAAAAATCGAAGACGATCCAAAACACGTACAAGCAAAGCAGCTGTTAACAATTAAATGAACATTCAAAATGGCCGAGCTTGTCGGCATAAGTGAGAGACATGAGTACCAACATAACGCCACAAAAAATTCGAGATTCGAATATACGTAACCCGCGAAAATTCAAAATTCGCGATACTTTTTGAACACACCTCGTATTTTATTTCATCTGAATAGTTGGATCCCAAATGGGAACATTGGGTAAATAAGACTTAAATCATATTGTGATAGACCACAGAGCAATAAACGGGCATGCGTCGATCACATTCAGTAGACATCTTACGTGATTTTTTTACAGAACGCACATCGTTTTTGTTTTCCATTTGGAATAGTAATAAAAACATGTTTTGTAATAATCCTGCTTTGTTTGAGTGTACGAACTSGGCGATCAAGTATTTTCGGATCTGAAAGATCAGAATGTATGTGCAAATAGCTCCGCGCTACCATACGAATGAGGTCAAGAAAAGAAATCCTTTCATGGCTTATGTTATATAAAACGAATGCATTGTACATGCAAATATCCAAACAGTTTGTAAAAAGCCTGAAGTACCAATTTTTTCCTCTAATTTGTACAGGGTATTTATTAATATGCCGGTCTGACTTATCAACACCTCCCATGTACTTATTATATTGTGATATTACATTAGGCTGAAGTACTTCGACATACTTTTTGTCCTTTTTGCAGTATCTTTGAACCGGTAGAATTGGATATGTATTTAGGTGATTGCTAATAACTTTTATCTATTCACTTCAAATTTTTATTATCATTCCATGAGACAACTAGTACTTCACTATTTTTGTCAAATATATAATCAACAGCGCCTCGAGGTTCTTTTTTCATAGCGTCATCTGTTTTTATAGGACACTTATTGAGACGATTGAATCTGGCTGTTCCGGTGGCACGCACAGTTTTCTTACTTAGAAGTGAAATCAGTCTGAAACTTGAAAAGAAATTGTCAAAATATAGTTCGTGGTCTTCAGGATTCTCCAGATGATTAACCATTGAAGTTACGACCTTTTCTCCCACACAGGATTTATTTTTCCTTGGTACAGTTCAATATTGTAACAAAACCCAGTTTCTCCATAGGCCATAATCCACTGTTTTAACCCAAAACTTATTGGCTTTCTTTTAATAAATTGCTTTAGGAATATTGTACCATCTGCTTATCTACAGACAATTGTTTTGAAAACACTTTGAGTTTGAAAAAATGTTCTTTGAGTTTTCTATCAATGGCTTCATTTTGAAGTCCTTTTCAGGAAGACTGTTGCCAATGTTATCCTTGTTAGCAAAGTGCAAAAATCAYTTGATTTCAAGGTATCTGTTTTTCGGCATACAGTTCTTACAATTTGTATATCAACGTCATCGTCACTGCACCAATACATCTTTTGAGATGGTAAACTGTGGTATGATGTAAAAATCACTATGCCTAAAAACTTACGAAAACACTCTGAAGAAAGGGAAAAACCATGAAAATTGTTTTGGTGTGCATAGCTCACACTTTCTTTAACTATGTGTTGGACTAGCAAATCGCAAAAAAAAGAACTCAAAAATTTCGAAAGGCTCTTTTTGTTGAAAAAGAAAATTTTTCACTGTASGTCGCATCAGTATGAGTACAACGTGATGACCTAGTTTTTATGGCTGAATTTATTCGTCCTCTTTTTCTCTTTCCGTAAAGTGAATTTCTACTTCACCAGTTACGTCCTTCGGTTCTACAACTTCATCGAGATTGTCTGCATCAACATCTTCGCAATCAGTCAGACTATCAGCATCTGGTGGCAGTTGCACTATATCAATAGTGCTTTCGTCACCCAACTCCACGTCTTCGAGAATTTCTTCTAAAATTCCCTCAATTTTAAGAGCTCTTTGGCTGAACATACAATTTGAGGGAAACATTAACGCAATTTTGACATAGGGACCAATGCTCCCAATTGGAAACATTACAAATTCATCAGTATTAAAAGTAAAATTCAAGCAATTTGTTCAATAAAAACTGTTTATTTTATTTACTTACGTCACAATATAGCACAATAAAGAATATTACAAATGGATTTTATTGTTAAAATAAACAAATTCAGCGAAAAAAACCCGAAGCAAAGAAAAATGTACGACTTCCGAAAATATTTGCTTACTTCTGTACACGTGATCATTGGAGATCATCAAGAACAGCTGATTATAAGCATAGGAATGTGAGAATATGTAACTGGTGGCTGTTCGATTTAGGGGTGATTTTCGATAAAATTTCGTTATATGTACAAATTCCCAAATGGGAATATTGGGACCTAATGGGTTAAGTTACCTCACATATCATCACCAATCATATATCTAGAGTAAATTGAGCCGGATGTTCGATAAACTTGATATTAGTTATTTGGGGGTGAAGTTTTCTATATTTCAGGCATATAGACACTCTATTACGAGTAAAATAAGCTCTAAATTTTCTTAGATATTCTGGTATAATATGGAATTATGTCACTAGGAAGATCGAAAACCTTTGTATGGGGTAGATACACTTGTGCTCATATAATTAAGTCATTCAGTACTTTTTTACAACATGTAAAAAAACAAGGTATTCTAGGAACGCCACCGATTTACAGCGTATTCAAGTATTTTCGTTTGGGAGAGTTTAAATAAATTTTCCATTTATTGTCAATAAAAGTGTGCTCACATAATTAAGTCATTCTGTTTGAAACGGGTAAATTAAAATTTTTTCGGCACAATTTACATCAATATTGTTCTCTTTTACTAAATTAAGTTATTTTTAACAAAATTTGTAGTCATCGTCGTCATGGGCAAGAATAAAAGCACAACTTCAAGCGAAAGAAGGGTYATATGGGAATGTTTTCAAAAATATCAAAATATTGCCGAAGTTGTAGATGTTTTAGGATTTTCTCGAGGCAAAATTAATAACGCTGTTCAATTTTATAAAAAAAAATAAAACTTTTGAAAATTTACCGCGTAAAAAGCCAAGAAAGACCACCCGTTCYGACGATAGGGCCTTAGTAAAGCTAAGTAAGTCTGATCCATTTTTAACCTTCACAAAAATTAGGGCTCAATTAGAGGAATACCACGGCGTACAAATATCTGCGCAAACTGACGACTACAAGAAAATTCATTGAATGGCCGTTTAGCAAGACGAAAACCTAACGTTTCAAAAAAAAAATATTGAAAAGCGAAAAGCGTTTGCTAAAGACCATCTCTGCAAGGACTCCAAATTTTGGTATTTGGTGGTTTGGAGTGACGAATCCAAATTTAATGTATTTGGTAATGATGGGAAACCATATGTAAGACGACCTCCTTTGCAAGAACTCAATCCCAAATACACTAAAAAAAACCGTGAAACATGGCGGTTCATCGGTGATGGTGTGGGGTTGCTTCACGTCATCAGGCGTTGGCCCAATTGTTAAAATAGACGGGAAAATGGCAGGTGAAATGTACAAAGGAATACTGGAGAACAATTTAGACGGTGATTATGTGGGCAACTTACCGTTAGCTTGGACTTTCCAGCACGATAACGACCCCAAACACTGCTCGCGGGTCGTTAAAACTTGGATACGTATTTGAAATATTAAAATTCTGGATTGGCCAGCTCAAAGTCCGGACCTAAACCCCATAGAAAACCTATGGGGTATTATAAAAAGAGCCGTAGCGGCACGAAAACCTCGCAACAAAGATTCTTTATGGGAAATAATACAGGCAGAGTGGTACAAAATAAGTCCCGCTCAATGTGCTACTTTAGTCCAAACAATGCCTAAGCGATGCACTGAGGTGCTACGTAATAAAGGTTATCCAACTAAGTATTAGTCTTAGGTAAGGTAAAACTGCAAAGTAAACTGTCGTATACTTCGAATAACTACATTTTTCTTTAGGTGACTTAATTATATGAGCACAACAACATGGATGGGCTAAGCGAATGAACGCAATATTTTTATTATTTTAGAAGTTAAATAAAAAATAAGTATTCTGTTTTGAACTGAATTAAAATTTCTTCCATTTTTTGTAAAATTAAGTTTCATTCCTGTGCCATAGAAGTTGCTTTGAATAAACTTTCGTTCTGTTACTGGTGTGACTTAATTATGTGGGCACAAGTGGATATGGAGGATAAGGAAAGTATTGACCTGATTCAATCCATTTTTGACAAAAAGGCATAAATACTATTCAATTATTCACAAATTGATAGATATTTGCGGTAAAGCGTCAACTATAGGCTTTGGGGTCCTAATATCGGTCATTAGATGACACAGTTATAGGCATTACTTATGCAATGTTTTATTTTGTTACATTAATTGTTTATTGATTTGTACACTGGAAAGTGACAAAAATTAGATGGAATTTAAAATTTTGTTATATGGGAAGTGCAATAGATGTTACTGTAGTTCCAATCTTATTTTCGCACTATGACATAGAAATGTAAGAAAATTGTCAAGTACCAACTTTGGTTGAAATCTGTAGGGCAGGTACCGAGATATATGACTTCACCTAAAAGTATGCGGTGCGACGCCTATCGTCCACTTTATTCTCCGGGCTCTATAGAGCCTTCTTATCCTTGTATGTAAAATTTTATTTTATGGTTTACTTCGTTTTTGGTTTATCGCACTTTTCTTAATATCTGACAATACCATTATAAGGGGAGTGAGCGGTGTTATCTTCCGATTTCCATTTTTGCAGTGTTGATAGGAGAGCTGAAGAGATTGATTTTGGGAGAATTTGCTTATTGTAGTTTAAGGGGATAGGGGTAGTCAGAATTTTCAAAAAATTAATTTCTTTTTGCATTTTCGTTAAGTGTGACATCTTAAAAATATTATCTGAAAATTTCATGTTGATTCGTTAATTAGTTTTTGAGTTATTTAACAAATAACAAAGAGAGCTCGGGCATTTCAATGCGCTAGTGTGAAGCTTTAAACACGATTTTCTCAAAACTATGTTTTTTGAACTTGTGACAACTATAACTCGAAAACCGCCCAGCAGATTTTAATGAAATTTATACAGCTTTTAGAATACATAATAAACTCGGGCCTGATCGAAGGATTTTTATTTTTTCAAAAATTTCGATTTTCAAGACCAATCATATGTTGATTTTTTCCTAAAAATTTAGGAAAAAAATTTACTGCGACCGTCATTTTGTTAATTTTTGGAAAAGAAAAAATCCTTCGACCAGGCATAGGATTATCTATTTATAAAACTAATTTTTTTTTGTCCGATTGTTTTAGATGAGTCTCCAAGGATTTATGGTTGTCACCGTACCTTCTTTTTGAAACCGTSTCAACACAAACAACTATAACTTTGGAAAATATTTTTTTTTTAAATTTTCGTGACTTCAAGTCAACACATCATAATAATGCCATAATACTACTTCATTCCTATATCTAATTCTATTATTCATTTTCTATATCTAGTTCTATTATTTTAAAGTGAACCATCGTTATATGAGGAAGACTATTATGCATTTAATTATTATGCTATTACTCTGTAGCAACACGTTACGAGAATGTAAATATTAATTAATCGAAAAAATATAACGGTTTTGTTAAAATCTAMTAAAAGCGCGATATTTCAATATTTCCAGACTTAACACTTGGAATGTTAAAGGAAGGCATTTTGAAGGAAGTTTGCACTACCACATTTTCTCTAAATCGATATTGTACAGTTCCATACAAGCGCGACCTTTCGATCAATAACTTAATAATGGACATTGTTTTGATCCGATTTCATATCATTTGCAAAATTGACTTTAGTATTCATTTATGACATCATTATTTGGAGGCGCGGCGTATGTTTAAAAAGCCAACATCATCCAGTATCTACATAGCATATATTGGTGGACAAAGTCCAGTAACAATCAAAACTGAGAATGGGTTTCTGTGTGTATATAAGGCACTATGCCTTAACCTAGTCATATGCAGAAGTTCAAGCAAGTGAAGAAAGTTCTCTGATCGCCATTCATTTGGGAGTGGCCAGACATGATTCTTTCACATATGACTCAAGCAGCTCACGACTTCCGGTTTTTGACCAAGTATCCTCTGGGTAGCCTAAAAACATCCGTTTGAAGGTCAGCTAAAGTGAGAAGGCGAAATATCCCTTACATAGTGTTGGCCGCTGGGTTTGGGACCCGCCACGTAAAACAAACACCCCCAATGAATAGTTATAACTAGCCTCGGATGAGAGATTTGGTATCTCCGCAAAACTAATACGACTGTGCTAATGTTGAGCAACAGCAAAAGCTCCGTCAGAATCGGGAAGGACCTCTCCGAGCTGTTCGATACCAAACGAGGTTTCAGACAAGACGATTCCCTATCGTGCGACTTCTTCAACCTGCTTCTGGAAAAAATAGTTCGAGCTGCAGAACTAAATAGAGAAGGTACCATCTTCTATAAGTGTGTGCAGCTGCTGGCGTATGGTGCGCGCCTCAACACACGCGCCGTTAGTTCTGCTTTCTCCGGACTGGACAAGGAAGCAAAGTAGATGGGTCCGGCAGTGAACGAGAGCAAGACGAAATATCTCCTGTCATCAAACAAAGAGTCGTCGCACTCTCGACTAGGCTCTCATGTCACTGTTGATATTCATAACTTCGAAGTTGTAGATAATTTCGTCTATCTTGGAACCAGTACAAACACCACCAACAATGTCAACCTGGAAATCCCACGCAAAATAACTCTTATCAACAGGTGCTACTTCGGACTGCGTAGGCAATTGAGAAGTAAATTCATCTCTCAACGAACAAAAACCGAACTTTATAAGTCACTCATAACTCCCGTCCTGCTTGATGGTGCAGAGTCTTGGAGGATGACAACAACTAATGAGTCGACGTTGCGAGTTTTCGAGAGAAAAGTTCTGCGAAAGATTTGTGGACCTTTGCGCCTTGCCAACGGCGAATATCGCATTCGATGGAACGATGAGCTGTATGAGATATATGACGACATTGACATAGTACGCTGGCTAGGTCATGTTGTCCGAATGGACGAAAACACTCCAGCTCTGAAAGTATTTGACGCTGTACCCGCCGGGGGAAGTAGAAGAAGAGGAAGACCTGCACTCCGTTGGAAGGATCAGAAAGGACCTGGCGTGGAATATCCAATTGGCGCCACGTAGCGAAAGGAAGAAACGACTGACGCGCTGTTGTKAACTCGGCTATAATCGCGTAAGCGGTGTCTACGCCAATTAAGAAGAAGAAGAAGATGCCTTAACCCTAACTTGGGCACCAACTTTTTACTACGATTT
>NW_017537407.1:22969-26079 GCF_001853355.1 Bactrocera latifrons | reverse complement strand
AGAATAATATTTGTCTTGCTGGACACATGCTATTTTATTCAAAACAAAAGTGTCTCTTTTAGAGTAAATTTTGTGTGTTTTTTGCATTCTATGTTTGGAATAACGGTAATAGTTTTTTTTTGCAAATACATATGTACTGCCGAATTCGGTTGTTAAACTTTTGAAGCGTGTCATTTTGAAATTGTGTATGCATTGAGCAACAGGTGTTTAGTGAAAATGGCAACTAACAATAATAGTAAATTTAAAGTGTTGAGTGCTTCATCAGTGTCCCGGTAAATATTTTATGATATAACTAAATGCTAGTATCTACGTATGTTTAAAAAATCCCAGGCTTCCACATGATATGCAAACAAAGTATTTTGAAAATCTGGTTAATGAAATGGAGTCCGAGGATGAGGAAATGATAACGGACAATGCTCTGAGTGCTGTACCTGATGAAGATGATGTGCAATTAGAAGTTAACGAATTAAATGACAATGCTTCTGCTACAGAAATGGTGGCAAATCCAGTRGAACTGGGTCACGGAGGTGACTCGGAAAATGATTTGGAGTCTGATGATGAAATGGAAGCAGAAGATATGCCAACCATTGATGAAGAAAGCTATTTTCTTGGCAAAGACGGGACCAAATGGAAAAGAAGCCCACCTGGATTTCAGCGCTTTCGGCATCAAAACATATTCCGTGGAAGTCATTTTATAGGTCCCAATCCAAACACTAAAAATATGAGCATATTTTACACATTTCACGCTATAATGCATCCGACAATACAGACAATTGTTTGCCGAAATACGAACAAAAGAGGCAAGGCTATAATTATTATGGCCTTTCTATCCGCATGCAGAAATATGTTTGACATCATCTTTAGAAAATATATTTGGGAAGATGTATCAGAAGAGGAGCTTAACACATTCTATGGTATACTAATAGCTATTAGTAGTCATAATGCCAGCAATTAGCAGAACAACTTTGTACGCCAACAATTTTGAAAAGATCCCAGATTCCTCGTGTCGTTTCATATTTTCCAACAAAGAGTGCAATTGAGTGCATTGTTGGTGTACCTATTCATGCATTGCATAGCGAAAGGAATTATGATTTTGTCCCAGACGAAGAGGATCGTGRGCATTCGAAAATAAAAGGTGCTTGCTATATGTGCTATCAAGAAGAAGGCAAAAGGAAGCGTTCAACACGCAAAGTTTGTGGCCAGTGCAAAAAAAAGGTTTGCATCGAACACAGCAAAGTGCAAACAAAATGCAATCTATGTATAAAAAACTAAATTTGCAATTTCTTATGTATTCCTTATTTTTCTTATTTATGAGCACATAATTTAATAAATAAATAAAAAATAAATTGTATTGTTTTAAAAGCGCAAAAACAAAAAATATTTACATATGTAAATAGTGCCCGATTACGAAGAAAAAATGGGAAAATTGAAAAAAGTTACGGTAAATTAACTTATTTTTTTTATTTTTTTCTATTCACAGGAAAAACATCAAAAAACAGTCACTGAGTCCGAATCGTAATTCTATAGGACCGAAAATGTGAAAATAATAGCTATTTTAAAAATCGAATATTTACATATGTAAATAGTGACCAAGTTAGGGTTAACCTGTTCAATAAAATTGGTAACTTTTCAGTGAGGTAAACATTTTTGATACGAATATGCACTTAAAGTTTTTAATAATTTTATGGCAGGCAGTCTTCTAATACCATAAAATTTCCAGTTAAATATTAAATTTTAATATAATTTTGCGGTAAAGCAAATATCGTGTAATTAATTTAGGTAAGGAAAAGTTTTTCTAATTATTTCCTTCCAGAAAATAATATATCTATACTTAGCACAGCATATCACCTAATCTCTGCCATAATTTCCCAATTTACGTTCTTCACGTAATTTCTCTGGTAACACATCCTATCGCTGCGACAAATTAATTTAAATGACATCTACTGCTATATACATACCGGCTCACACGTTTAATAAGGATATATGGTATATGTTAGTATACTGGGTATGAGCTTCTGTGTACATAAATCGAATGAAGTGTTCAATCTTTGTCTTGTTTAATCATATTTTCAAAAGACGCTTTGAACATTATAATTTGATGCCCTGAATGGTTCTTTTATTGAATTTGGTACTTCCAACTTAAGTGTCATGATTAAATATCCGCTTTGTTATACTTAATATTAGAGGCCATTTTTGTGAAAACGCTTTTAGAATTTGCACTCATATTTATATCTACACAGCGTAYTTGAAAACACAGGCACCTACTAAGTGTAGGTTACAGAAATGTCGACCAAAAAACGCTTTACAGACGAAGAAGACGATAAACAGACGCCCACACCCCACATATTTGTTGTATTGATTTGACATATGGTATTATATTTTGCTTAATAAATACACCAGAATGACACGGAAGTTATGTGAAATTCTATTCCTTAGGAAGTGCTCGACCCTTTTTACAAAATTTATGCATCTAGTTTTAAAGAGGATATATTCTAAGAAATATTTGCAACTACAAWTTTTTATTCCATATGATTCCTTCACCTTCACTCTCCTTACTTGAAAATCGAACACTTATGAAGTTATTGGAATAAAACTTGTAAAAATTGTGCCTATAAAGMACCTGCCCAATTTCAAGYAGATTTGGTACATAACGTTATCCTKCATTCTTTCCTCGCCAGTAATTTAATTTAATATTTGCATAACCCATTTAATTGAYTAATGAATGAATTAATAATGTTTTTGCTGGATTAATTTGTTTGTTCTTTCGGCATTTCTTTGATTAACTACTGAAAATATGAATTTTTTGGATTTCATAGTTTGTAGTTTTAACTAATTGTCTAATTAATTCAAATTTCAAACATGTTTATTTCACAAAGAGGCAGCCAATTTACCTATTTAATTTCAGTGTTAAGTGTCATTTTACAAACAAAGAAAAATTGAACTACTTACCTGATTCTGTTTAAGCTTGCTATTTGAAAAGTGATGCAAATAATAACAAATATATAAGGTTGATACATGCATCTAATATTTCAATACGAACTATAAAATCATTCGTCAAATGGAAATAATTGAACAATTTCATTACTTATATTGAAATTCTTCTATGAAGA
>NW_017537407.1:3653-22513 GCF_001853355.1 Bactrocera latifrons | reverse complement strand
TTTCGGCGATTATTGCCTTGAAAAATGTGCATTGAAGGTTGTTTGCTCTTATTTCGCGATTCTTGATACATTTCCTGATAGGGAGCTAAATTGTTTTGAAGATTTGGTTTGAATATATCTTCTCTGTCACTTAAAGGGTTGTTCTCCAAAATGTATTCTTCCAACTTCTTTGCYATATTCAAAATTTTCTCAACATTTTTTAGTGAGAAATGGAGCTGYTGAGACGTGTGAGCTGTAACTTAAGTAAAATCAAGATATTTTGAYGAAACTTTGTGCGCGCGTTCTCTTTCACCATAAGAAGATTAGTGTTGGAAATGAACGTAATTGGAGTACTTTTAAGCCCACAAATCGCCATTAACCGAGAACTTAATAACTAAGCACTAAATTAAGGGGGGAGATAGCTTTAGGATTTTCAAAAAATTTTTTTTTGCTCTAATCAGTAAAAAAACGATTCAAAAATATAGTCCGGAAGTTTCATTGGTTTACTCCGAATGTTTTCGAAGAAATAGGTCCCAGGACCACTGCACTTCATGCAGCGGCTGTATAGGCCAAAAACTTTAACACTCGTTTTCTCGAAACCAACATTTTTTATTCGGCCGTCAAAATTACTCAACCGATTTACTTGAATCAAAGCGCATTTTAGAGAAAAATGGCATTTTGACAGTTGTTTAACTATTTTGATGTCRAAAAACATAGGTAAAATGGCACTTTTTACAAAACCCAGACCTACATTCTCAAACTATGCACTTGATTAAAGCTTCCTTATTAATAAGAAATACTTTTTTCGTTGCAGACAAGAGGGATCCTAGTCGGAAAGTTGACGGCCGCAAAAAAATGTCAATGAACGGCGTCGTTGATATTTCCGCCATTTTGGGTTTTTTGGACATAAAATAATTTTTATTTTGTAGTTTAATAATACCTCTCAATATACATACATGCAGAAATATCAGGGATCGTAGTAGCAAGGGTCACCTGTGATACCTCCWTTTAATTAGTTTGTTGTACATATCTCCCAAACTAATAGAGCTACAACAACCAAATTTGCTGAGCAAAATATTATAACAACTTCTACCGAAAGTGTGAAAACGGATGAATTCGGAAGATAACTCCGATATCACTGTTCAAAACTCCTCAAATAAAGGTACTGTTCAAAAGCCCTGTCCGGAGAATGGAGTCATGTGTAGAAGTTACGCATGTGAGGAAAGTTGTTAATTGTTTTTGCCGGTTGACTTTATTCCTTATATTATATATTGGTGATTATATGTGGGGAACTCTAACGAAATTCTGAGGAAATCTTTTTCGGTAATAACTTGGGTAATGGCAAAAGTAGAWAAAATCGGGTCAACCCAACTTTCACACACCACATATGTACATTAGGGTATTTTTTTTAACTATTAACATTTTCAATCTCATCATGAAATTTTCGTGGAAATATCCTAACAAAAAGAGTTACGACTTTGTTGCACTGGGCACTTTTGTAAAGTGAACTATTCTGAGAAATATGCATCTAAAGTCAAAGCGATGCCATAAAATCCCCCTGATCTGTAGARATTTAAAGGTAAAAGTCACGATTGTAGTGTATTTTCTATGGACAATTTTTACATGCCTTGGTCCAGTTCTTAATGTTAATATTAAGAGCTAAAATCAGTGAATTTTGTTTATATTTCCAAGCAAATTTCTTGACGGGTTTGAAAAAAAAACCCTAAACACATGTCAAAAATTTGAYAAGTGAATACTATTTGTATATAATTTGTTTATAAAATTAAGTAATGTCAAAATTAATACAATCAGCCCGTCCTTTTTTCCCAATATATTTTATWAAATGATTTCCGTCTTTTAAACAGTTCTGCACTTTAATGACACTAACGAGTCACAAAAGTTTGTTAAACAAACGAAAACGGTTTGCGATATCCCTGACTTATTCCAGTGAAAGTACATTCGATGATATTATGTATGGAACTCAATTTCTTTTGCATGGTCGCAGAAGTCTAGACGCTGAACCCAATTTTCGACGGTTTTCATGCATAAATATGCATTGCTGCAATTCTCGTTTGTTAGCCCCACAGAAAATAGTCTAACGGGAGATAACACGTGCACCAAACTTGGTTTTTTTTTGTTGGGGCAAAATATTGCCCAAGGTTTATATAGTCTCACTCATCCAAAACTAATATTCGGTCAATATTTTTTCATATACCGAAAGTATCAGTTAAATTTGTGTCATAAAACTAAATTTAAATAAGAACAAGTAAGGAAAACGGCAACCGGAGAACCGGAATATTGGAGATAGAGCATTTTTTAAACAACAGGAATTTTTCATAGGAACGCTGCAAAAAGTGGGGGAARGGGACGTCAATGTGACTTCGTTGCGGCAAGTTTTGCGAAAAGATCTTGGTTTACAATACTTCGTGCGCTCCTAGCGAACGAACGAGCGGCTTGTCAGTTGTCTCCGAGCACCTGGAGAATCAGGAGAAACATTTTTAAGCAGGCTTATCCAGATCTTGCTTTAGCAAGAAGTGGTGTGTTTCGGTGGCACCACGCCGTTTTAGAGGACGGGGAAGGAGTCGCTGATGAATGAGCAAATCCAAAGGAAAAACGATACTCGGAGTCCTTTTTATGTCAAACACATCGTCCATCATGAATTTGTTCCTCCTTGACAAACTGTCAACGCCAAGTTTTAAGTGAAAGTCCTCAGGAGACTCTAAGAGTCAATCGGATCCGACAAGAATTTATAGCCCCGGCTCGCATCGCCTTTCTTATGAACAGCTTCTTAACCAAGGCCGGCTTCCGTAGCTGTCCTATAACCCAGATGTGGCCCCCGGACTTGAGCATTTTGAGACGACAGCGAGAATCCAAGCAGCATGCACCTCGACTCCCAAGGCTATTCCGAATGCCTTCTGTGACGCCTTCAAGGCTTAGAAATCGCAGCAGAAGAAGCCTTTTTTGAAAGATTTTAAAAAATTGTAACGATTAGTTCAATAATTTTTTTTTAAATCGATTCAGTCTTATTACTTTCCGGAAAAACCCTTTATATCCTTAGAAGATCAAATTGACGCAAGAACTGAAGCCGCTTGACCACCATAATGGCCGTATCTTCGTGAATTGGGCTGAGCAGCAACTTGAAAATCCGTATTATTATATTTCCATCGAAAAATMATCTTCAGGAATAAGGCTCATTTCTGGCTGAATGGCTTCGTCAATATGCAAAACATGCATTATTGGTCAGGCAGCAGTCTCCACGTACTCCATGACTAACCATTGCATCCCGAAAAAATTACGGTTTGATACTGTTTATTAGCCGCCGGCGTGATTGGTTCTTACTTGTGAATGAGAWTCGYTACCGTTCAATGGTAAYTGAATATATTTGGCCCCAATTGGATGATAATGCATTTACGTCAGTCAGATTCATGGATRTGTAATATGGATTTTTTCAAAGTAAACACCAGCAATATAGAAGTTTTATATACTACCCTTGAATCAAAACGTCTGAAATTTGATATGATTATATGGTAGTCTTTAMCACCAGGAACTTACGTTGCCAAAACGTTAAATGACCCTTTACGGTCTAAAGCTGACCCGAGTATTCTACAGTAGATATAATGACAACTCGCATATAAACAAAATACACAAAAACATGAAAACATTCAGGTTTTATTTACAGTAAATAATTCATRCAGATCACGTTCATTAAGTTATGTGTTAAATACTTAAGCAATACGTGAGATAAGTGAAGGGTARATTTATGYTTTTCAGTTTAATTTATATKAACAAAAGTTTTGGAGTTTTTATACTCTTGCARCCTGTTGCTACAGAGTATTATAATTTTATTCAGCTAACTGTTGTACATATCACCTAAAACTAAGCGAGATAGATATAGAGTTATTGGTAAGTAAAAATTTACATACTTCGATTAAACTTGGCATGTAAGACTACTGTCACGCTTACAAATCCCTATTAACCGAAAACATACTATGCACTAAATTAAGATATAAAACAATAATTTGGCACAGAGAATCGCGGTAGCAATGGGCATCTCTAAGAAAAAAGTTTCAACAAGTGGACGTGGCCCCGCCCGCTAATAGGTTTGATGAACATGTCTGCTAAACGACTAAAGCTACAACAATCAAAATCGCCCACCATGAATATTTCTACCGATAGTGTGAAAATGGAAATCGGTGTAATGGTACTAAATTGGACAATGGGGGAAGCACAATATCTCTAGACCCGATCTACCGATTCCGACTAAATTTAATACATGACATTGTTCTCATATTGTTATGTCACAGTGCGAAGTCGGACTATAACCACGCCTACTTATCATATAACACAGTTTTAAACGCCATTTGATTCTTTCACTTTCCAGTACACAAATCAGAGAGCAATTTTTATAACGGGATAAAAGTCAAGCTTAAGCCCCAAAGTACTGAATATGTAGTATCAGTAGATGTCTTCTAATCAAAAATATAGTCTACTGTATGGGGTATATAATTGAAATTTAGAGAGAGCAAGAATATAAAATATTCCGTTGCACCTGAACTTAGCGCTTTCTTACTTATTATAACTGCGTCCTTTCGGGGGATATTGTCTTGAAATTATTCGTTCGCACTTAAAGCGGTGAACGTTGAAGTGCAAAATTTCTATTGAATTTCATATTTCCAATTATCTATGAATATATCAAAATAAGAAAAACCGTTAACGTAAAAACGGTTGCAACAACGCTTCACAAATGGATAAATTTCAATATGATAATTTGATCAGAGCATTACTATCCTTCAAGGTCTCCTACATTTCTTTAAATAAGACTTGAGTATTTCCAATTTGCTTGGATAGATTTTAATAGTAGTTTACAAGGGGCGTTTCAAAGTAAACAGCCATCTATGTATGTATATGGCGACTGGTGCGTTATAATCTGCTATTATTACCAATTGTCCAGTGAGAATTTCTTGACATTTCATTGATTGGCAGTGAAGTTAATRCATTTTAAGTGTCAGTATGTTTGTGTTATCTTTGCGAAAATGAGCTTCGAAAAGGTTCGAAAGATTTCAACGTTTTCAAAGGGGTCGTGAGGGCATAAATAACGATCAACAATGAAAATGCGTGATCACCGAAAATTCTATCGAAACTGTACGGGAATTCATCAAAAATCTGCCGAAACATGGAGTGTGCGCACGGTTCGTTACGCATAAGATGACTAACGACCAAAAATTTCTCAGAATCCAACATTCGAAGATCGATTATTTGACCAAAAATCACATTTTAAACATTAACCACTCCCTATATTCAATTGATATGGCAACGTGCGACTTCTCCCTTTTCGAAAAAATGCATTTGCTCATACAAGGAAAGCATTATGCAAGTCATCTTTGCCTACGTTGCAACGTAACAACAATTTCGTAATTGTTTGTTTATGAAGGCACAGAAATTTAAACTAGTCAGAAATAGCTTTGACTTTGACAGTCGTTTAGTCGTAAGTAGTGGTTAATTGAACAGGAACACATTCTATGAATTGGTATCTACACGCAACTTACTCAGCAATAAATATATCCACAATATGAACAAACACACATAGCATACTCGTTAAAAGTTACGAGCTRCCACTTATCTATTTCCCTGATTAGTTACTTAATTATGCTCTTTTGTTGCATGCTTCATAGACTTACATCGTTGGACTTGTTGGTCCTTTGATACAGTAAGAAGTTATTAAGCAGCGTAACAACGTTTTACGAACATGCGTTCCAGTCCGCACAACTCTCCAGCTTCATTTTTTTAAATTCATTAGAGGTTCATTATATTTGACTCTCAAATTACTCAACTCAACATTCACATGGGCAATCCTTGTTGCCAAGTGTTCCAAATTAGTCCAAGCGAACTTTAAAATTTTTTTAATTGATGATACTTAATTTATCTGTAATAAAATAAAATGATAGTATATAAAAAAACTATGTGTAGAGAAGGTTCTTAGCTGTCCATATAAGGTAGGACATACTTGTAAAGTTGTTAACAAAAACTCGTTATGTCCATGACACGAACACACAAATAGATTGACCAATTTTTAGTTTTAAATTTTAATTTCTATTTATAAGAAAAATAGAAGATATTACATACACAATTAAAATAAAAAATAACAGGAGGGCTAAGTTCGGATTTAACCGAACATTTTACACTCTTAYAGCTTGCAATCAAACTTTTACAGCTTGATCAAAGGCGTAGAACTACTTAAGGATGTTAGCAAAACTTTATATTCATTAGCATATTACGAACACATTCAACACTCCTTACTCCACGAATGGATTACTATTAAATTTTGTATATAATTAACCTTATGTACTAACTTAGTTTTCTTCTTCTTGTTAATTGGCGTAGACACCGCTTACGCGACTATAGCCGAGATAACAACAGCGCGCCAGTCGTTTCTTCTTTTCGCTATGTGGCGGCAATTGGATATTCCACGCGTAGCCAGGTCCTTCTCCATCTGGTCCTTCCAACGGTGTAAAGGTCTTCCTCTTCCTCTGCTTCCGCCGGCGGGTACTGCGTCGAATACTTTCAGAGCTGAAGTGTTTTCGACTATTCGGACAACAGGACCTAGCCAGCGTAGCCGCTGTCTTTTAATTCGCTGAACTATATCAATGTCGTCGTATATCTCGTACAGCTCATCGTTCTATCGGATGCGATATTCACCGTGGCCAACGCGCAAAGGACCATAAATCTTTCGCATAAATTTTTCTCTCGAAAACTCGCACTGTCGACTCATCAGTTGTTGACATCATCCAAGCCTCTGCACCATATAGCATTATGGGAATTATGAGTGASTTATAGAGTTTGCTTTTTGTTTGTCGAGAGACGACTTTGCTTCTCAATTGTCTACTCAGTCCGAAGTAGGACCTATTGGCAAGAGTTATTCTGCGTGGGATTTCCATGTTGACATTGTTGGTGGTGTTTATACTGGTTCCAAGATACACGAACTTATCTACGACTTCAAAGTTATGACTATCAACAGCGACGTGAGAGCCTATTCGTGTGTGCTACGACTGTTTGTTTGACGGCAGGAGATATTTCCTCTTGCCCTCGTTCACTGTCAGACCCATTTGCGTTGTTTCTTGACCAGTCTGGAGAAAGCAGAACTAACGGCGCGGGTGTTGAAGCTGATGACATGAATATCATCRGTATACGTCAATAGCTGTACACTCTTATAAAAGATTGGGCAGCTCGAAGGCTGGAGAACTGATCCCTCAATAATTTTAGTATGTATATAGATCACCACCTTGGGTTCTACAAGAGTATGCTCCGATCTTGAAACCTTCAGTTAGTCGCCCCATAGAATTTTTGAGTATACCCCTGTCGGAYGGCAGTTGCGAGGTAGGCAGTTTAGTTAATACTACAGAAGACCATACTTGAGTCCCATGGAGGTCATCATGGAGGCTGAATTTACCGATTTTTGTGCCAAAGACACGTTCTSTGCCCAGCCTGGCGTTAAASTCGCCAAGAACGATTTTGACATCGTGGCGGGGCAGTTCTCATATCATTATCCTTCTCTTTTGTCGCGGCGTGGGTACAAATCAGCGATATGTTGAAGAACCTCACTTTGATGTGGATTGTGGCTAGACGTTCATCCACCGGAGTGAATGACAGTACTCGGCGTTGGAKACTCTCTGCCACCGAACTTACGCTCCTTTATATGGCCACTGTAGTAAACGCCACAAGGACCTAATCGCCTCAGTCCTTGTCCCGTTAACCGATTTTTTTGGACGGCGGTGATATCAGCCTTTCCAGGACATCCCAGGTGCATGTCCACAAATCGTARTCCTTAGTTCATTTGCCATGGTCGTCATCAAAAGGGGAGTCTCTCATCTCAAAGAGTGTTTTTTTACGTGGCGGGTCCCAAACCCAGCGCACAATACTTTTGAGAGGATGTTTCGCCTTCTCACTCCTTCAAACGGAAGTTCTTAAGCTACCCAGAGGAAACATGGTTAAAGACCGGAAGTCGTGAGCTGCTTGACCTGCTTGAGCCACATATATATATAGATGCATTAGACTATGACATATCAAACATTATACGTTCAGTTGAATAATATTTTGGCTTATTTGAACAGTTCAAATAAAACAGTTATGAAAGAGGTCCTTAAATGACCGACCTGCCGCTGACGTGGCATTCAATCAATCAGCTCCAAATGCAAGCATTCACTGCCATGACATCACAGCGACGACCTTGTTTTTGCACCGTCTGTGTCTGCCAGATTGTCTGGTTTATGGCGCGCTATATATTTTCCTAGCCAATTGTATTAATATTTAGGTGTGTGTGTGTACATCTTTTATAGAACCGTTTATTTATATTCTCATCGTTTACAACCGTGAGTAATTTGTTTACCTTAATCTGATATAATAAAATGGTGTTGTTGTTCATTCACTCATAAACGCAATTGTACKGGTCATTAAATAATTGCCAATGACAAGTCAAAATGATATTAGCATATCATAAAAGCATTTAAGCTCTTTGATTTTTGTTATAAAAACAACACGCCCATGGCATGGACTTAAACCGGTATTCATCTTTTACGACATCTCTTTTTCTGCTTTTATACTCTTGCAATCATTTGCTTCAAAATACCATAGTTTTTTTCACCTACGCACCGGTGCGTATTTTTGTAGAACCCCACAAAAGTGATATAGTCACCCATGCCCAGAGCATACCGAAATTATGGAGGGAACTCTTCTCCAGGATGAATTTGGACTGCTCACAGTACTTGCTCTAAGCAAATTTGGTTAATGTGTCTTAAAGGGTTTGATTTTCCGTTGAGTTTATTTGCTGTGTATTATACGCAAATAAGCAAAATAAAAAGAGAAACTTAAAGGGCCGTCGTTTTACAAGGGTAGGAAGAATTAAAAGCTCACCACTGAAAGTGGTAAATACTATCCCCTAAATCGAGTTTGAGAAGTGTTTCGATGATACGAAAATTTCTTCTGTATTTAGAATACATCTCTTTAGCACAGCTGATAACATACACTTGTTGTCTAACTTTATGACAGCCATATTCTTCAGAAAATCAATTAATCAATTTGACAATAAAGTTCATTCGCTTTAACAATAGAAATGACATTTTACTTAAATTAATGACTCCCAAAGGATAGAACTAGCATAACGTGGTCATTAAAATCTMTAATGGTTATGAGTTTCGCGTTACTGGCAGTATTTTGGATTGGTGATTGGTGGCATTACGTATGGGAAAAATTTTGCATAATAATTATGTATGTGTGCAAAATGTCAATTTATCTCAGTCACACGCCAGTTTTTTTTATATTAAATGATGATTATTGAATTGGTCTCTGTTTTGCGTATAAAGACCTTTTATCTAACGGCGTTTTTTCTTCCAGTAACGATTGTGTTAATAAGTATATCTTCTTCCATAATAAACTACGATAGTAAAGGAGGGTGTAAAGCCATGCCTGGAAACGTAAGGAGTCCTAGTCTAACATTGTGGTGGCCAACCCGTGTGGAGCCTGGGGTCACGGCTAAAAGAGCTTTAGCGGTTAAGGGGTTCGCTGAAGTTTAATAGCGACGTCTGTTCACGACAGGTGCAACTRCGATCGGCTGTCGGTCTTGAAACAAGCGGCTCGTTATATAAAAGTGTAGAACGCTTTATATTGCACGCCTAGCCAGGTCATGCGCTGGGTTTTGGAGCTAGCATATCGAAACCAGTCTCAATGAAAAAGAAACATTAGRCTCAGATGAAAGACCCCATTTTCGATGATGACCACAGCTAATGTAATAAGGACATTGTGATGTAAAGGTATGGACCTGGAACGTCCATCTACTATATTTCTATCGATTAAAATATTCGCCATTGCCTATTTGCGAAGGGCCCTATATTCATCAAAATCCTCCAAAAATGAGCCGAGAATTATAATAAGTGTATAGGAAATTGAATTAAGCATTGGCATGCTTGTGTTGGTCTAGGGAAGATTTCATATCAAATGAAGGCGGGGCCGTTCACTTRAAAGTAATTTCATATCCCACAAATTTTTTCACTCAACTGCACTCAATATTTACAATCCATCGGTAATATCCTAGTGAAGAAGAAAAATATAACAATTGAATTTTCCACATATAGCCGCTGAAATTTTAAAAAGGGTAGCTATAAGCTATAATGTGTATAACTATATAAAACAATATTTCTTGCATAACTTCTGATTTTTTTTTTTTTTTTTGTAAAAAGGAAATAACTTCTTAAGACTTTTCCACATTTAAGGGGTTATATCCAATTGCAAGTTCGAAAAAATGTGTGTTTTTTTTTAATTTTTTCTGCAGAGTCTTTTTACAGAATGTATACATAAAATATATGAACATTGAGCGAATTAAAATTATTCTAAGATTTCATGTTTTATTAAAAAAAACATTCCATTTCATCGTTCTGTAGAAGATCTCTTGAAAGTCCTCCACAAAAAGGTGTTTAGCGGTGAGGAAGATATCTTTGATCCAAATTATCTGAAATAAAAAACCAAAAGTGTTACTTTTATACACAAAAAATAGCGGTTTCCCAACAAAAAAAATTATTTTATTGCAAGAAAATTTACATTTTAAAGTGATTTAAAAAACCGAAATTTTTATCAGAAACCTCATTCCTTCCATCATTACCTGACAAAAAAATATATGAAGATCCTGTGAAAGTTTCAAGTCAATCGGTCAAGCTGTTTCGGAGAAATATTCCTCATCGACTTTAAAAACGTCGTTTCGAGAAAAACGAAATTAAAGCGCAGCTGCTACTCCAAGTTACGGACCCTCGGAGACGTCTTTACAAACACGCTCATTACTCCGAAACAATTTCTCGAATATATATACAATCAAAATATACAAAAAAAAAAAAATTCGATTTTTTAATAATTACAAGTGGATACTCCTTAAGTTTATTTATTGAAAATTATTCTTAATTCACCAACAAAAGCAATTAATGGATTATTTTGTGTATTACGTTTTGTTGCACTGCAAATTTAAATAAATCTTTGCATTGGGATATTACTTGCCACTCTTAGTTTTCGCATTGTTAATTTTAATGCTGTTGAACTTCCAGTTGCTTGAACTGCATTTTTGTGGTAAGAATTATGTGGTCGAATGCGTGCAAATTCCGCTTCACTTCTCTTCAATATAACAGTAGCAAAATGACTTCGTAAGAATGTTTAAAATATTTCTGGATTTAACAACAATTTATAAAAGTGACGAGGGGCTACGATCATTAAACAAGAAAAAACGTTAACTTCGATTACAAAAAAGCTGTTATAGGGTACACTTCACGTTTAGAAAATTTTCCACATATAACCTTGACACGTTTTGAATGGCACTGCAATTAAACTCCTTAGTTTAAGCTATACGGGGACATATACATATATATGTAGGTAAGCAAAGCTACACAYRCATGTGTTTCTCATATTATAAAATTCGCTGCGTTTTACAAATAATTTTCAAATATTATTGTATTATTGAGATATTCTTGCAACAGGTTGGTTCTTCTTACTCTCCAGATATATATTCAGTTATGTATGTATATATAAATTATATGTTTGACGAGACGACGACTTAAAATTCGAATGACTGTTTGTCTGTTCGCCTTGGTAAACAAGTTTTCTGGTGCTCTCTATTAATGTTTACATTACTGCGTCAAAATAAATGAACCCGAACCATATTCATGCCTACTTTCCATATAAAACAATTTTAAATTCCACGAGTTTATTTTAGTTTACAGTTTACAAATCAAGCACTAAAGAATATTTAAGGAAAAACTTTGCACAAATAATGCTTTTAATTGTGATTCACTAATTGTGTCAGGTCTAAAAATATGTGGAACACTTTGCCTATAACTGCCTTTTTATGTAAAATATCAGACATTATGTGAGGATTCTCAATGAAACTGTAATTCCAAAAATTATTAAAATCGGGTTTTACTATTATATCGGGTTTACTATTGTCTACATTTTCCATAAATGTCTAATATAAGGATTTCAAACTTTTGGTTGACTTTACACCACATAATTAGTACTGCCATAAGTTCTGTTACAAGCTCCGGCCGTTATAAAAATAAAACTCGAAAAAAAATTATATTTTTGTTTTATAATGCATATTGTACWATTTCACTTGAAGTACTCACATTTTGCTTTTCAGAATCCCTTAAATGATTCGGCCATTTTTTATTAGCAGCACCCACTGTTTTTAGGATGATTTTGTGTTGGTGGAGTAAAGCCTTGCTGAAGATCCAATGCTCTCCATCAAAAACAGTATTGCTTAAGTACTTTAATACGCTTTCTRAAACTCCCGGTATACTTTTGACTCAGTTTTAACACAGTTTTCAAAGAAGTGATGAGGTGTAGCACCTTTACAGAGGACTCTCCTAAACCATTCCAGTAGATGGACATTGAAGTTGTTTAACTTTTTTGTGTCTTTGCAAATTTTTCGTTCTTGTTTTGCTCTGCAAAAGTCGAAAAGTAAGTATTTTTGAGAAAGGTTACTTAACTCAGCGAATTAATATGTGTTTCTGAAAAGCGGCGTTATTTTTGGGATTATGCTTTTGATGAATGGTAAGAGAGACAATTTGACTGTTTTTGCAGTCTTGTGCAAGTTACTCACTTCCTAGGTAATTTGAAAATTTTACAATGTCACAACAAAAATAAATTTAAAACAAATCGCTTATTTTGAAAATCAAAACCAAGCATTGCAAAGTTCAGCAGYCTAATTTGTAAAGTACATAAAGGGGTATTCTCTTGCTCTTGCAAAAATATGTATTTAAGTAAAATGACAACTAGCACAGGGTTGCAATTATTTTTTTACGTTTCATTTCACGAGAATAAACGTGGATTTTGGTCTGACATATTTCACATCCATTGAAAAAAATTTTCTGCGTTTGTCTGTTGTAGTGCCGGTGCACCAAGAGGAAATATCTGCAATTCGTGCACCGTGCAAGGGTTTTACAAGAGGAAGAGAATACCGTAGTTTATTAATTAAACAAATGTTTGTATATTCCGAAAGTGTGCTACAGCCAAAGTTCTAATCCAATTGCTCAGCTTTGATCTTCATGAGTGTACATTTGTTCAGATTTATGCAAGTGGAATAAATTTGCTTACATACACAACTAACATACACTTGTTCTCAGAAATTTAAATCCATATCAGAATGAATGTAGTGAGTTGAGCTTTCGGGAACTTTCGGAGGATGGAGTCAAATTTAGATGTTCACGCAAGTAAGGAACGTTTTCTGATCGGCATTCACTCGGGAGTGGCCAGAAATGATTATTTTACATGTGACTCAAGCAGCTCACGACTTCCGGTCTTCGACCAAGTATCCTCTGGGTAGCTTAAGAACATCCGTTTGAGGGTGAGCTAAAGTGACAAGGCTAAATATCCCCTTCATAGGGTTGTGCGCATGGTTTGGGACCCGCCACGTAAAAAAATACACCCAAATGAAAAGGAGCAACCAGCCTCGGATGAGGGACTCCCCTTTTGTTGACGACCATGGCAAACGAAATAAGGACTACGAATTGAGGGCATGCCCTGGAACATCCGGTCCCTTAATTGTGAAGGTGCCGCTGCCCAGGTGGTTGATGTCATCGTTAAAATAAAGGCTGACATCACCGACGTCCAAGAAATGCGATGGACGGGACAAGGACCGAGACGAGTAGGTCCTTGTAGCATTTACTACGGTGGCCGTATTAAGGAGCGCAAGTTCGGTGGCAGAGAGTCTCCAACGCCGACTATTGTCATTCACTCCGGTGGATGAACATCTAGCCACAATCCGCATCAAAGCGAGGTTCTTCAACATATCGCTGATTTGCGCCCACGCCCCGACGGATGAGAAGAACGATGTGACCAAAGATGCCTTTTATGAGTGCTTGGAAAGCACTTATGAGAGCTGCCATCGCCACGATGTCAAAATCGTGCTTGGCGACTTTAATGCCAGGGTGGGCAAAGAAGATATCTTTTGCACTACGGTCGGTAAATTCAGCCTCCAAGACGAAACATCCCCAAATGAGGGATCGACTTCGCCGAGGCCGAAATGTGGTTATCTGAAGTACTAGATTTCCAGCAACCAGATCGATCATGTTGTGATAGACGGAAGATACGTCTCCAATATTTTAGATGTGTGTGCGTTCCGAGGCCCTAACATCGACTCAGACCCCTATCTTGTTGCAACAAACAAACGCAAGGAAGTTTCGACGTCGGGAAACTGCAATCAAAATAGACAGCCGAACGATTTTCTACTCAGCTTGCACTCCTGCTCTCTGAGAGCACTCGTCAACAACTCGATATAAGGGAACTGTGGCATGGCATATCAAACTCGAACTGAACGCACAACGCCAGGAGAGGGCGGACCCGATTCCTCAATCGATGACGATGGAGCGGACGTTCCATTGCTCGACCATGAATAAAAACCTAAATATCGCATATAATGTTGTATCAAGCGTATTGTGTGAAAGATTTAAGCCCACCATCAACAAACTGATTGGACCTTATCAGTGTGGCTTTAGACCTGGCAAATCAACAACCNAACAACAGCCTCGGATGAGAGACCCCACTTTTGATGACGACTATGGCAAACGAAATAAGGACTACGAATTGAGGGCATGCACCTGGAATGTCCGGACCCTTAATTGGGAACGTGCCGCTGCCAAGATGGTTGATGTCCTCGTAAAAATAAAGGCTGACATCACCGCCGACCAAGAAATGTGATGGACGGGACAAGGACAGAGACGAGTAGGTCCTTGTGGTATTTACTACAGTGGCCATATAAAGGAGCGCAAGTTTGGTGTGGGATTCGTGGTGAGAGAGAGGCTCCGTCGCCGAGTACTATCATTCACCCCCGTGAATGAACGTCTAGCCACAATCCGCATCAAAGCGAGGTTCTTCAACATATCGCTGATTTGCGCCCACGCCTCGACGGAAGAGAGGACGATGTGACCAAAGATGCCTTTTATGAGTCCTCGGAAATCACTTATGAGTGCTGCCCCCGCCACGATGTCACAATCGCGCTTGGCGACTTTAACGCCAGGGTTGGCAAAGAAGGTATCTTTGGCACTACGGTCGGTAAATTCAGCCTCCACGACAAAACATATCCAAATGGGTTGAGGCTGATCGACCTCGCCGGGGGCCGAAATATGGTTCTCTGTAGTACTAGATTCCAGCATAAGAAGATTCATCAAGCTATCTAGTTGTCTCCCGATCGAAAAACCACCAACCAGATCGATCATGTATTGATAGACGGAAGACACGCCTCCAGTGTTGTAGATGTGTGTGCGTTCCGAGGTCCTAATATCGACTCAGACCCCTATCTTGTGGCAGCCAAGATTCGTACCCTCCTCTGTGCTGCAATAAACGCCTGCCAACAAACGCAAGGACGGTTCGACGTCGAGAAGCTGCAATCACAACAGACAGCCGAACGATTTTCTACTCGGCTTGCACTCCTGCTCTCTGAGAGCACTCGTCAGCAACTCGATATAAGGGAACTGTGGTATGGCATATCAAATTCGAACTGAACGCACAACGCCAGGAGAGGGCTAACCAGATTAGTCAATCGATGACGATGGAGCGGACGTTCCATTGCCCGACCATGAAGAAGTTCGAATCGCAATTACCTGCCTGAAGAACAACAGAGCAGCGGGGGCCGATGGATTGCCGGAAGAGCTATTCAAATATGGCGGCGAAGAATGGATAAGGAGCATGCACCAGCTTCTTTGTAAAATATGGTCGGACGAAAGCATGCCCAACGATTGGAATTTAAGTGTGCTCAATCCTTAAAAAGGAGACCCCACAATCTGCGCCAACTACCGTGGGATTAGCCTCCTAAACATCGCATATAAGGTCCTATCAAGCGTATTGTGTGAAAGATTTAAGCCCACCGTCAACAAACTGATTGGACCTTATCAGAGTGACTCGACACTCACCGCCTCTTCGTCGATTTCAAAGCTGCTAATACGGCTGTGTAAGCTGACATGGAGTAACACCAAAAGCTCCGTCAGAATCGGGAAGGACTTCTCCCAGCCGTTCGATACCAAACGGGGTTTCAAACAAGTCGATTCCCTATCGTGCGACTTCTTCTACCTGCTGTTGGTATATAAAAGTGTACAGTTGCTGGCGTATGCCGATGATACTGATATCATCGGCCTCAACACCCGCGCCATTAGGTCTGCTTTCTCCACATTGGACAAGGAAGCAAAACAAATGGGTCTGGCAGTGAACGAGGGCAAGACGAAATATCTCCTGTCATCAAATAAACAGTCGTCGCACTCGCGACTAGTCTCCCACGCAGAATAACTCTTGCTACTTCGGACTGCGTAGGCAATTGAGAAGTAAATTCATCTCTCAATGAACAAAAACCGAACTTTGTAAGTCACTCATAATTCCCGTTCTGCTTGATGGTGCAGACGCTTGGACGATGACAACAACTGATGAGTCGACGTTGCGAGTTTTCGAGAGAAAAGTTCTGTGAAAGATTTGTGGTCCTTTGCGCGTTGGTCACGGCGAATATCGGATTCGATGACATTGATATAGTTCAGCGAATTAAAACACAGCGGCTACGCTAGCTAAATTATCTTGTCTGGATGGATGAAAACACTCCAGCTCTGAAAGTATTCGACGCAGTACCCGCCGGGGGAAGCAGAGGAAGAGGAAGACCTCCACTCCGTTGGAAGGGCCAAGNCAGCTGCTGGCGTATGCCGATGATATTGATATTATTGGCCTCAACACCCGCGCCGTTAGTTCTGCTTTCTTTGAAGTTGTAGATAATTTCGTCTATCTTKGAACCAGCGTAAACACCACCAACAATGTCAGTCTAGAAATCCAATGTAGGATAACTCTTGCCAACAGTTGCTACTTCGGACTGAGTAGGCAATTGAGAAGCAAAGCCCTCTCTCGGCCAACAAAAGCCAAACTCTATAAGTCGCTCATAATTCCCGTCCTGCGACACGGTGCAGAGGCTTGGACGATAACAACAACTGATGAGTCAACGTCGCGAGTTGTGGAGAGAAATTTTTACGAAAGATTTATGGTCCTTTGCGCGTTCGCCACGGCAAATATTGCATTCGATGGAGCGATGAGTACACGCGATATATGACGACATTGACATAGTTCAGCGCATTAAAAGACAGCGGCTCCGCTAGGTCATGTTTTCCGGATGGACGAAAATACGCCAGCTCTGAAAGTATTCGACACAGTACCCGCCGGGGGAAGCAGAGGAATGTAAGACCTCCACTCCGTTGGAACGACCAGGTGGAGAAGGACCTGGCTACGCTTGGAATATGGAATTGGCGCCACGTAGCGAAAAAAAGAACGATTGGCGCGTTATTGTTAGCTCGGCTATAAACGCGTAAGCGGTGCCTACGACAATTAAGAGATACTTTTAATGTCAATTTAGTTTAGCACTGATTTGTGCACAATATTTTTGGTTAATCCTCTTTCAGCTGACAGAAAAGATTTGACGGGTTTCTTACACGGCAACATGCAATATATAAATTAGTAAAAAATGGTTTTATTTTTTATTTTTATAACGATGTTACTCGCTTTATTCTTTATTGCTGAATGAATTCTAGCATTGCACGGAGAAACGGCTCTTTATTATTCTTTCGAGCTGCAGATCTTGGTGGGAAAACAGAGCTATGTGGGAGTTGTTGTTTATTGGTATGCTGGCCAGTCAGCGAACGCCACGTATATACCGCACATATTGAGAATTGAGTGCAAGAGTAGGTTTAGCTCAGATTATAGTATCTTTAGTAACCTTTGTGTCAGATTTTATTAACCCTTGTGTTTGACAACAGCTGTATCCTAATTTTTCCTCTTGTTAAGCTCGAAGCATCCGCGTTTCGAGAAGGTCATTTTGAACCTCAGAAATCGATGTGATAGTGGGAGCAGGTCGAAAAAAAATATTTTTTTGCAATTGTAGTAGCTTATAACTAGGTTTACAAATTTTTTTTAGTGAAAAGTTAATAAGTCGATGTGATTATGAGAAAAAATATATAAATTTTTTTTTTGTGTTTTTTTTTACAGTTGTAGTTACTTAGAACTAGAATTACAAATTAGTTGTAAAGAAATGGTAATAATTCAAATCAATAAAAGTATTTTCTTTTAAATCCATTATGTGGTTTAAAAAATAATATTTTCAATTTTATTGCTTAAATAAATTTTTTTTTGGGAATCATTAAAGAAAACTATCCCAAATTGCTCTTGTGGATTATTTTACCTTCGATCATAACTGCAGTACCGAGATCTCTTTCGACAACTTTTTTAGAAAAATTTTAACACATTTATTCCCCAATAGTTTGTTTCTTCTCAAAAAAAATTTTTTCTCCAATTTCATATGCTTTAAGAGTTTTACTTTTATTAAATCTTTTATGAGTTCTATGTTGAGCTTCTACTAACCTACTTTTAACAGCATTTAATTTTTCAGCTGGATAATTATGAAATACGTAATAGGCTTAGTGTTTATGACAGAGTGAATGCTATGATTGTAATTGGTTGCTAGTTAAATTAGTTCAGTAGTTTCATATATTTGCTGCTGTTTCTTAATACAGCACGCTATTTCAAGCAAGGTAGAGTGAAACCTTTCTACTTGGCCGTTGCTTTTGCTGTGAAGTGTGGGGATGAAGAATTGATCGATAGAAAAGTGTTCTTTTAGTATTAAATTGGAGGTGAAAGCCATAGATAACTTTATACGAGACTCTTTGGTTCGAGAGGGAGCTGTCAAAACTCGCATTTTTTATAACATTTGCCAAGGATGCCACTGCTGAAAAATATTAGCTTGGGTATTTAATAAATTACACAAAACACTAAATTAAACACTTTGAAAATGCATACATATATAAATTCTAAAATGCAAAATCATTAATTAATTTACA
>NW_017537407.1:0-3603 GCF_001853355.1 Bactrocera latifrons | reverse complement strand
GAATATCTAATTGGCGCCACATAGCGAAAAGAAGAAACGATTGGCGCGCTGTTGTTGACTCGGCTATAGTCGTGTAAGCGGTGACTACTCCAATCAAGAAGAAGAAGAAGTTTCATATATTTGCTGCTGTTCCTTAATACAACGCGCTATTTCAAGCAATGTAGGGTGTAACCGTTCCACTTGGCCGTTGCTTTTGCTGTAAATTGTGGGGATGAAGAATTGGTCGATAGAAAAGTGTTCTCTTAGTATTAAATTGGAGGAGAAAGCCTTTTCGTTGTCGGATACAACGGTTTTTGTATTGTTGAAAATTGATAAAACTTGTAGAAGAGCATCTTTGACATCAACAGCGTGTCTAAAAGTTTTGTTTGGTAATAATATCCAGATGAAGAATATCCCCTGGAAAATTTGGGATACTAGTTTTGCCAACACCATTGTTTCGTGGCTTGCGCTGGTACTTATTTTCCAAGCAAAACTTACAATTTGCCATTAGATTTTTTAACATTTGTTTTAAATTCAGAAAATAATATTCTCTGGAGATTTGCTGAAAGTTTTCAGATAAACAGCGTTGGGCTCGATTATGTTCAGTAGCGACTGTTTCCAGTTGGTCATCCTTGTTTGTCAAATCAATAACCAAATTTAATAATAATATGGGACTCTGTATTTCYGCTAAAGTAAAAAGGCCACAATAAAGACCATTTGTTACGTTATAATTTAATGAAGATTTTAAGCAGCTCATCAATTTTTCAACAGTATAAAAAAAATTGTGTGTCGAATAAATTTCTGGAACAAAATTCTAATGGTTTTATTGAAAGTATTTGATTTAGATAAAATAAATTGATTTTTGAATTGATTAACAGATTATTTTATAGTTTTTATAGTATTACTAAATGACTCTTCACTGTGAGCGGTTTCGTTTGTTTCAGATTCTTCCAAATTATTAACGTGCTGCCTAGGGAGAGCGTCAGCTACATTATTTTCTTTTCCAGGTTTATAGTGAAAATTTGGCGAAAGTTCTTCTATAAATGCTTTCATTTTACTATTTTAATTTTTTTTCCGATATTGAAAAAATAAGGAGATTATGATCCTTAAATTTTTTTATATTTTTTACACCGTAAAGATAATGTCGCAACGTTTTCAAAGCCCATACGATAGCAAGAAGCTCTCTTTCATTGGTTGCGTAATTTTGTTCTTTAGCAGAAAGAGTTCTCGATATCATTGTAATGGATATCGATCAGGAACTGTTTGTTCGTTAATTTTCCTATAATCGATTACCAGTCGTAGCTTCGGATTACCACTGTCATTTAAACCCGTTTTGGATACAAAATGGATGGAGAATATGATTCTCTCACTATACCGTCTCTGAGTAGTGTTCTTATTTTGCTATTAATGAAAGGCGCAACTGAAACCGGATACGGATGMTTTTGCTATAAATTGGATCATTTGTTTGAGTACGAATTCTCTCCTTAATATTGGTGTTAAATGGTAGTTCTCTATTTGGGTCAGCAAATTCATTTATGTGTGTGTTAATCACATCCCGAAATTGAGTTTAATGTAAAATGGAACAGAGTCTTCTTCTATTGTAATCAAATTGCTTTGGTTGCATGAGAGGTGCTGCAGTTCTCTGTACCGTTGCCTCAATTTCTCCAAGAAAATCATATGCAATGATACCATCAAATGTACTTGAGTTGGGAAGTAAGTAAAGTGTTGATGTATGATCGAGAACATTTATCAGGCATTTCTTATTTATTTAATATGTYCCATTGATAGACTTTAACTTGAAAGATTTACCGATATTTTTAATGAACGCAGAAACGAAAAATTTTTAACATAGTCTTAGAAGTTACGGTGTCGGTTAAAAAGACGTTGCTCCTGACCGCTTTTGGAAGTTTTAGTTATAAAMAGCAGGAGCGAYTTTAATTTAAATAATTAATTTCTTGTTTCGTATCGCTATCAACTTGATTATAGTTATTAGTATCACCATCAAGGTAACAACTTTCATCATAATTTCTAAAATTATTATACTCTTCATTATATCCTTCGCAATCTACTTGATCAAAGATTTATTTTTCGGGCAGAAAGCTAACTTTTTGCATTTTATTTAAGGGTGTCTGATTTGAGGAGGATTGCTCGYGTGATCGCTTAAATATAGTAGGATGAATCGTTAAAGGTCGTATTGATTGAAGTGGCTGAAAATTATTTATATTTTACTGATAATACGGATTATACTGATTTTGAGGAGAAAAGCGTTTGTGTTAATATGAGGTATTATTGTCGATTTCCATCGGCATTTACCTAATGTGAGTGTTTTGAAAGTTGTGGGTAATGCGTACAGATGCGGTTGCGAATAAGATATTGATGTTAATGAGTTTCCTGCGGCAAAACCGCGGGCAAAGTCATGACGCGTGTGAGTAATTTCRAGCTCTTGAGCTACTGCGAGTTGTAGGAAAGATCATTTGGCCTTGCCGAAAATAGAGTATCGGATAGTGGACGACGAAGCCCCGAAATGAATACCCGTAAAGCGTATTCACTTGCTCGATCGTTAATATGATTGATCCAACCTTGCAATGATTGCTTGAAAATTAAGCATTGTATTGAACGACCAAAGAGTAGAATTAGCAGATTCATTCATCTTATTTCGAAATATTCCTTTTGCAATGTAGTATTTTTCCGGGCCCCGTTTTATGATAATTCATTGCATTGCAACTGGGCAGCGGTGCGCCATGCCGGATATGATGACGAGTCGCCTTTAAATTCAGGCAACGACTTAATTAGGTTCAAGAGTCAATAATACTAAAGAGTCAATAGATACCGAAACATAAGTCTGAACGGTGGGAGACGTTAATCGGTTCGGCCYAGTGCGCTCAGTAGCTGCTAACTATTTCTAGAACTTGTTTCCTGCTAACGCTCATGTTGATATTTAAAATCTCTTAAATTTTCTTTTTCAAAATCTTCAAATCGTAGTTTGTGTCAAATACGAAGAGATATTACTGTTTTAAGAAACAAATTTAATTTRAAWAGTGGAGAWAAAGTAAATTATTCAATGCGATATACGAACAATGAAGGGTACCATTTTACTAAGCCAGATCGAGGACTATAACCTTCTATGCGAATTTGAGAWCCGAAAAGTACGCTTGATATTTATATGAACTACAAACACATATATGTGTTGTTGATTTAAGTTCATTTTATTACTTTTATTCAGATAAAATACTAAACTTAAGGAAAAAAACGTTCTCGAAGAATTGTATTTATACTAGTATATTATACTAGTATTTAACGTCCCTCGTTGTTGGGCGCCAATTAGTAAAAATGCTTTTTTTATTTTTACAACGTTACTCGCTTTATTCCTTATTGCTTAATGAATTCTGGCATTCCACTTCGACCTGATCTGACTTGCTTGCACGGAGAATCGGTTCTTTATGCTTTAGCTATGTGGGAGTTCTTGTTTATTAGCATGCTGGCCAGTCAGCGAACGCCACGYATATACTGCATATATTGAGAATTGAGTGCAAGAGTAGGTTTAGCTCAGATTATAGCATTAATCTTTGTGTCAGGTTTTATTAACCCTCTTGTTTGACAACCGGTGTACCTTAACTTACAATT
>NW_017537406.1:96775-105625 GCF_001853355.1 Bactrocera latifrons | reverse complement strand
TATCCATGGATTTTGTTCGTTGGTAGCTTAGTCTTTTATAAGGAAACAGGGCTTCATATAAAATAAAAAAAAATTTAAAAAATACCTTTTGTTTTTTAATTTTTTCCTTGCCAAAGTTTATTTTTTTTAATTTTTTCATAAAAAAATTTTAAAACACGTAGTGATTAATCAATTTCTCAGAAATTATAGGGCCTATGGAAAAATGGAGTAGACAATATTTTTAGGAAATTTCATTCGCAGTAAGATTGCTCAACTGGTCAGTGAGATATACATGATTAAATGAAGACACCTTTATTTTTTGGTCGAATCGGTAAATTGGAAATATCCCAAAAACATATCCATAAAAAAAATTTACTCGATTTTCGAAATCAGCGAGCCATTTCACATACAAATTAGATAGTGGATCCGTGGAATAAAAAACAAATTCAAATTTGTGATCCAGTGTTATTAATTAATTTTTTCAATAAAATGCGAATAGGGCAAACCTGGTTTTGAGAAGAAACATGAGATCAACAATTGCTTCTTGAAAGAAGTCAAGGTATATCTTTAAAATCATCCTAAATTAGTTAAAATCATTATTATGAAGTATATTTCAATTTGAAATGCTCTATAAAACTTTCCAATCATCAACAACATTTCTTAAATCGCAATGAAAATATTTAGGTTACGGAGTCTTTCATACAACACGTTACGTAACATTGTTTCTTTTATTAAATAAAAAAATAGTGAATTAAAACTCACAAGATGGCAATCCTCTTCGTTTACATTTTACGGGAAATCCCCCGTTATAATAGTCTGGTCGTCATTTTTGTTCATTGTAGAAATATACAAGTAACAAAAGAATCATATGGGCGTCAACAGCTGAGATCACCTGATGGTTAGAGTTGATTTTTTGGCACAGAAATTTAAATAAAACGACTTAAAAGTAGTAGTAGTAGAAGTTGCAATATAGGCGCGTTATCTATATTTTTTGGGTGCTCGGTTCGCCACGATGCCTATTTTCTTCCATATAATATATACAATACTAAACAGAACTACTTTAAACAAAAATAGATACATTCTTCAAATAGTTTTAATAGAACAGGAAATATTTACTAATATTTTGATACAATATATACAATTTTAATCAAAACTAGGTAAATTACATTTTTATGAACTTTAATAATCGAAATATATTTGAAAATTTAACAAAAACGTATTTAAAATAATAAGTTGGATAGCATAACACGGAAACACACTCCTATTCTAAGACATTTGGCCGTTTTAGTAGTAGAATATTTAGAAACCCCTAACGTACTGCCTGGGCTTTTGCATTGAGTCTTCCCTCATTCTATTGCATTCTTAATGTAATTTCTGTCATTCTACAAGCTTTCGCCTGTGTTTGTATGGGTGAAAATGATAGGGTTTGTTACTTGTAGGTTTATACAATGCTTTTGTTCTCGCAAGTTGGCAAACCTCTTCGTTTATATTTCACGGGGAATCCCTAGATTGTATTGTACGTCATTTAATGTGTTTTTTGTTGTCAGTATTCGTTAGTGTTTATGCAGAAGCTCATTGCTGTAGTCGGTGTTATTAATGTGAACTCATAGTATTCGAATACTATGTCTTCAAAAGAGGGAGCTTTGTATCATCAACTTTTCTTGGGCTATAAAGGATCTCATGCTAACTTGCCAGTACAGCTTTGTCAAAAAAATGCCAACGATATTTGGAAAATGGCTAAAGAAAAACTAAAAAATATAGAAAAGTTTATAGAACATATAAATGATGTTATACAACAGTTGAAGGTGAAGGCCACGAAGAAGAAAGCAACAATGCTTAGTTATTTTACACAGGTAAGTTTACTTCTAAAACGTAATTATGACAAGTATTATAATATGTAATACAAATCTTGATTTTTCAAAAACTGGTCATAAGTTCATAAGTATTATTTTTTCTAGCTACCTAAGAACACATCAAGCACACCAGCCCACGCCCAAGCACGCTAAGGCCCAATGTTCCCTCGACTTCACTTGCTCTTCAACTAAAACAGGTGTATCTGCTTGTGTATTAGTTGCTTTTTATCGGATGTGTCAATATTACCCATTTCTAATGTTAACCTCTTTGATTTCTGTAGGATTCGCATGTTGTAGCTTCATCCACGTGTTTATCTCATATGGAATCGATTGTCGCAGTCACTAGACATAAAAGCACTGCCGTTAAACGAAAGATGAGCGATACCCACGATGAACAAAGTCAGAATACTGATGATGAAATTGTCCAGACACCGTCTACGGAACCACAAACGACTTTGATTGATTCGGGCTTCACTAAAAATGTTACAAGCAAGCCGGCTCAAAATACTCTTATGAAAAATATTAGTATACTGCAACAGAGAATAAATGTTCTTACTGAAGCAAGGGACACTGGAATAGCCAAAGATGATGTTCACGTCGAAATAAAAAAGCTACGCAGAGAGTTGAAAGAAGAAGAAAAAAGTTTAAAGAAAAAAAGAGACACAAGCGTGCAAAAAAATTTCGAGCCAAAGAAAAACTGGAGAAAACTGAACGTCAGAGAAACAATCCTTCTGCAGTACAACCTCGAACTGGCTCTGGACAGCCCCCTTTAGGTGACTCTCAACCTGCTCTCCAGAGACCATAGTTAATATTGCCATTCATGGCATCGCTGCTGATGAACGCCACCGAACGGAGATGATAAGGAGTTGTCTCACTCTGTCCGACCTGCATGAGAGGCTGTTGTTAATGGGATTCGAAATTTCTCGAAGCGGCACATATCTTCTTTTACTCCCACGCATTTCTAACACTCAAGAGGGAAGAAGGCACGTACGTACCGTACCCGTAAAGTTAGCAAGACCACAGGCCGAGATGCTCAAAAAGCAGGAGGACGGGGAATTTTGCACTGCTACAATCAGGTCATTGGAATCTTTCGCGTCGCTTCTAGGACCGCAGCAAGTATTCGTTCTCTCACAAGACGATAAAGCACATGTACCAATCGGCTTACCGGCAGGGAAAAGTCAGAGCCCTCTTTTAATGCATATGCAATACAGAATACTTTTACCTGATTATGACTGGGTTGTGGCAGAGCGGCACAAACTTATTTCTTCTGTATATGCCGGCGTCAACGTAGAACCTACCAATTTCGGTAAGGAAGAAGCTATTGGGTACAGCGGGCCAAGATACATATCCATTAGAAGCGGGAAAATGCATCCTCCACAGCGAACACCTATGCTTACGATTTCGAATCACTTTTATCAAAATCTTCATTCAAACCCCTAATGATGACAGAATCGAACACCGTGAAGCCAGTGATCATCATCTTTGTAGATGGTGGGCCGGACGAAAACCCGCGTTATCGCAAAGTCAAAAATACAACTTGGACGCCCTGTTTATAGCGACTAATGCTACTGAGTTGAGCGTCGCATTACTCCCCTCAGCAAACGACTGGCAGGCGTCATTCTGCCTCATGAACATTTTGGTTCTCATCTCGACAACAAAGGAATTACTACGGATGTTGATTTGGAAAAACGCAATTTTCAGCACGCTGGAGAAACACTTGCAGAAGTGTGGAGAGAAATGAAAATTGATAATTACGACGTTTCGGCGGAGTATAGACAACCCGAAGATAGAATGCAGGATCCAGCAGAACCAAATCTGGCGCTGTATAGCGTTCACGTCCGTGAATCGCAATATTTCTTACAGGTTATAAAATGCGCGGTTGAATCCTGCTGTTCGCCACCCAGAAGTGTATTAAAATCTGTGTTTGCGGATACTTTTATGTCGCCACCTTGCCTAATATTTCAAACCCCTAGCAAGCTCGTAGTACCCAGTTTGATAGACAAAGCAATATCCAAGTTTTCACCACTTCTTGTGAATTTGTCCCTTGGTCTGTCGCCTCCTCTAGGAGGGTTTAAGCAGATGCCTTACGACTTCTTTTGTCCATCTGTACAATCCGATAAAAAAAGAAAAAAGTATGTCCAACCTATGGGATCTATTTCACATCTCACAAGAGTGTTCAAATGCACTGTCGTTACGTGCATGGCAAGACTGTCCAAGACAATTGTGAAACTAGCGCCTTGCTGCCAGAAGGGCAAATGAGCTTCTCCGCATTGTGCATAGTTATGAAACATCGTCTGAGGATGCTGACTGGCTCGAATAAGACGAAGTTGATGCAATTGGCTTGACAATTCCAGAACCGTCCTTGTCTGCACTCCAGATGCCAGTGATAAAAGAATCTGAGTGGGTAGTAGTTTTAATCGAATTGTTTTTAACAGACCTACATACATACTTATTTTTTGATTTTGTTAAGAATATGATTTTATTTCGAGTATAATGTTTAATTTCAGTTGGGTTTCTATTTATAATTGCATTGCCAAAGGTGTAAATAAATATGTTATTTTATTTAAACAGTTTATTAGTAAAAAAAAAATGAATGAATGAAAGAGAAACAACTGTGTGTGTTAGTATGGATTAAATTAAATTAAAACCAAAGATAAAAACTATAACTTTTTGCGACTTTAGTGGCTTTGTTTACATAACTTCAGCTGATAGTGACTCTACTCCTCCTCTACCGTGTTCATAATGCGCACAAAGTTTATTTTCTTTATTTATTCTTTCTTGCTCTTCTAATGTGGAACATTTACAATGTATATTTTCATTGCGATTTAAGGAATTTTGTTTTTTCAAAAAAAAAAGATTACTTCGTAATAATGAATTTAACGATTACTTTAAATTTCCCTCAAGAAACAATTGTTGATTTCATGTTTCTTCGCAAAACCAGGTTTGTAATATTCGCATTTTACTGAAAAAATGTTTTAAAAATTAGTACTGGGTTTTTTTAGAGCTGCATACTAGCACAAGTAAATTTATTGCAGGAAAGTTACTTGACCGTTTCTTAAGCGTTTTTTTTTTTAATAATAATAATAATACCCAACGATTACCCTCCTCCCGGCCAACCGACGCACGAGGCGCAATCCGCGAACGAGCGGAATTAGCCGAGTCATAAAAGGCAAGAGAGTTTTAAGSGTTGCGATCTTAAGCTGCTCAGCTACAGAAACAAAAATTTCAACAGCCAAAATTAAGAATTAGATTAAAGTTTATAATTTTTAAACGTTACTTGTTAAGAATAGATAAAATATTTTTTTAATGGTAAAGAGAGAATCTGTTAAATCAAATGTGCTGGAATGAGAATTGAAATCGTGACATATACGGCGGAATGGTTCGTTTAACTCGAAATTTGTTCTAGAAAATTTTAAAAGCAAAGGTTTAAACTGCCTGCTAGAGCGAGCGGGAATGTTAAAATTAATATCAGACAAGAGAGATGGGCTACAGACTGACCCATTGATAAGTTTTACAAGAAATATTATACCAAGCATTTCCCTGCGACTAGCGAGATTTATCAGTCTTAAACGGTTAGGTAAGGGGAAGATTTAAACTGGAATCCCAATGCAAATGATTTAAGGCAAAAAGTAAAAATTGTTTTTGAACGGACTCTATTTTCTCAGAATGAACTAGATAACATGGGTTCCATACCAAGGAAGCGTACTCTAATATAGGCCTCACCAAAGATGTAAAAAGAATTTTCGTGGTAAGCGGATCTCTAAATTCTTTAGAACAACGTTTAACAAAACTTAGAGCACCTTTAGCTTTAAAAACCATGGAAGATGTGTGAAGATTAAAATTGAGTTTGGGGTCCATAGTTACTCATAAGTCAACAAAACTGCATACTTGCTCCAACCGTCAGTTTTGTATTACGTATGAAGTAGGGTCTACTGATCTACGTGAAACACACATCGTTTTACATTTTTTAAGATTCAATGGCAAGTCATTTCTATCACACCAAGAAACTAAGTTATTTAAGTCTGTTTGCAACTGACATCTTTTACTATTTGAGGTGAATGGTTTAAAAAGTTTTACATCGTCAGCATATAATAAAACGTTTGAAAACTTAACAACAGATGATATGTCGTTAATAAATAACAAGAACAGAATTGGACCAAGATGGCTACCTTGAGGAACACCTGAAGGAACATTGATTATGTCGGAAAGAGTATCGTTAAATATGACTTGTTGAATTCTATTACTAAGATAAGAAGCAACCCATTTTAGAAATATTTTGGTTGAAAACCAAGAAGATCAAGTTTATTCAAAATAATTGAGTGGCTTACTTTATCAAAAGCTTTACTAAAATCTGTGTATATAACATCAGTATTCTTATTTTCCCTAAAGCCCGTTGATACATGTGATACAAATTCAAGCAAATTAGTTATTGTGGATTTCCCTTTACGAAAACCGTGCTGAGAACAAGAAATTAGTGGAGAGATCCGGAAGGTTATGGCATCTGTTATAATTGCTTCAAAAAGTTTAGGTATTGCAGCAACTTTTCTATTCCCCTATAGTTTTCGAAAGATGACCAAAATTAGAAATGGTGTGATTGTCACTGGACATACTAGACCTATATTTCATAGCAGACGGAAAATTAGAAATCCTGCGTTTGGAGTTGACGAAACTATAGAACAATTTTGGATTACGTATAATATTATTTTTGACTTTATTTATATAATTATTATAACATATTTTGTTAAGTTCAGCAAATTGTCGGCGCAATTTAGAATATTTKGAATAGTCAGCAACTAAACCAGTTTTTTTAAAAAGTTTAAAAGCGCAAGATTTTCCATTTTTTAATTTACATAATTTTTTCGAAAACCATAAATTAGAACTCATTTTATGAGTAACAACACACTTCGGAACATATTTTTCGAATAAGTTTAAAATAGTTTCATTAAAGTGGGAAGCACTAAATTCAATGTTGCAATTGTAATCTGGCGAAGTAACTTTAGAAAGTTCGTGATTAATTTTCTTAAAATTAGCTTTCGCAAAGTTGAACCGAAAACAATGATTTTGTGTATTATTGTGAACAAAGTTGGCTATGGTTTCGATGGTAATTTCCAAGGCAGGATGATACGAGTCCTCTGGCTGAACCAAAGGGTCACATCACAACTTACCAAACTCGTTCGAGATTAAATTAATTTGGTTAAGACCGAACTCCGACATTTTATCTAAGAACTCGTTAAAACATAAGCGAGTACTAATAGKAATGGTGTAGTCATCAATAGATTTCCATGATACGGACGGTAAATTGAAATCCCCCAAAACAATCATGGAATCAGTATTATTGGCCATTGARRAARCATTATTTATTAATGAAGCATGCTGCATATATACAGATATGTCCGAGTAAGGCGGTATATAAGACAAAGTTAAGTAGATATAGCCACTATTAGCGCAAATACGAATGCACCTAAATTCTAGGAAGTCTGCATGCGAAACATAGACTTCTTCAGATGGAGTTGAAGAATGAGCAGCAAACAAGACACCACCTCCTTTCTTGTTCAGTTTGTCAAAAATGTGGGGCTTTCACCAAGTTTCTGTGAAAGCAATGATTTTAAAATTGACGCTATTTGAATACAGATCGGAGAGTTTTGTATTAAGGCCTCTTACATTTTGATAATAAATACTCAGCGAATTATTGCTAATCAGTTTTTTGTACCAACGGGTTTACTTTACATTTTACTGTCAACTGCAGGGAGTTTAAAACCTTTATGCTCGAACTCGCGCATAAAGACCCCAGATGGCCAGAATGAGTTGTCAAGGGCCAATTGAAAATTGTCAGCGGATATGTCGATCTGGAAAGATGAAATATCCCTGTCATATTTGAAATTAAATTTTCGGATGTCTGCATCTTCCGATTTTARTTTHGACGAGATATAACTCTTTATGTCATCGACGGTGGTATCCGCAGCAAGTCTTGAGATAAATATTGATGTTTTCCGCGGTATTACAATTAAATTTTTACTACCTGACTTACAGTTATTTGGAAGCGGATCCTGAGAAGGTTTTCGCTTACTATGCTCAGTAACATCTTTCTCTGTATTCTGAGCAGACGAGACCTTCTCTCCTTGTGGACAAGGGGAAGACAGATTTATGAGGTCTATATTGGGTGGAGGCATTCTTTTTAAGGAAGAAGCAGTGGTCTCTTCATCAGACAGACGTTTACGTTTATTGGAAGGTTTTGGATTCTCTTCCTGGTCATTTAGGCATTTAAATGATTGAAACAATGTTTCATAATGCCTAAATTTATTTGTAAGGGTTTCAAGCTCCCGGCCAATCTGCTTGAAATTATTGCCCGCCTGCTTAAAAACTTTAAATAAATCAATTTCAGTTGGTCTGCATTTAATGCAAGACCAGCGCAAGCCCTTACTGTCAAGAATAGAATCCAAAATTCTTCCTGTCAGTCCTGCACATTTCAGATGGGCAAGCCCTTCACACAGCCAGCAAGAAACAAAGCGTTCCGACTCGCCTTTAACAGAGCAATTCGGGAAATTACTCATCATCACTTTAATAAGCAGCAATAAGAAATTTGAATAAAAATATAAAAAATTAAGTAATAAAAGTAGAAAGAGAAATGACAAAAATATTTATAACAAAATAAATGCAATATAAGTTATCAAAGTCAACAACCAATGTAACGAGCAGTTTGAGATGCAATGTGACACCCAAAAAGTAAGAAACTCGCAAACAGCTGTGAACAAAGATGGAAAACGAATAAAAATAAGAAATAAATTTAGATAAGCAATATAAGTTAACACCAAACAATTGCGCTATTTGGGAATACAGCAACAAAAACAAATTGAAAGTGACTCCGTGGAATAGATTAAAATTATCAACACACAATTTAAGTAAATTTCAATTGCTTTAATAGAAAAATATCACAGGGATACTTATCTGTACGGATCACTCAATTCAAAAATTTTCACAACAGTTTTAAAATATTTTTTTTTATTTCATTTTATTTTAT
>NW_017537406.1:75195-93027 GCF_001853355.1 Bactrocera latifrons | reverse complement strand
TCGTCCAGCGATAACATGACCAAAAATTTTGGATCATCCGTGTTTGAGACTGGTAATTCTGGAAATTGGTCTAACGGGATCGGATTTGGTTTTTTTCTTTTCTTTTTAATCATTGGAGATAATAGGGAAAACCTATTATCCCCTAATTTGGTGGTCCCAGGGGCCATAGTAAACGCGAATTTTAGTTTAACAAATTAAGAAATTAAKTGATTGAAAAGATATAAAACAATAAAAAATTAATTCACAAACAAAGCACGAGCGTAATATAAACGCAGAACAAACCGTTATACCGTTTTAACAAACTMAAWAARYRAAGAGCGAAAAGCAACCGGTTACGATGACAGTTCGACGGCATGGATAATATGATACGAAACTTTAGCATTGGCTCTCTTTTTCTCTCAAACGCGTTCCCTGATTATTTGACAGCGATGAAGATCAGGGAATTTCTGACAATTGATTTCAGAAAAGGCGGGATGCCAGAAGGAAACCGCTATAATTACCTGACAAAATTAGCGTGTAATGAAATTTCATTGAACTGTGCGAACATATTTTGGCAAAATAAATGTTTATGTAAATTAATTAATGATTTTGCTTTTTAGCATTTATATATGTATGCATTTTCAAAGTGTTTAATTTAGTGTTTTGTATAATTTATTAAACACCCAATCTAATATTTTTCAGCAGTGGCATCAATGACAAATGTTATAAAAAATGCGAGTTTTGACAGCTCTCTCTCGAATCAAAGAGTTTCGTATCATATTATCCATGTCGACGGTGAATGGTTTTAAAATATAAATTAAACAAATTAACAGGAGCTCGAAATTACGCAGCTGAACACGAGAGATGCCATTTTGTATGAAGTTTTTACATTTCTTGAGAGCTGGATACTAAGCTTTAAAAAGAAAAAATCATCTTACATATCAAGTAATATCACACTAAAAATCAGTTAGAGAATGTAAATACTTGCATTTCATAATATCTATTAACGTCAAACTTTAAAATTTATATGTAGCTTAAATGCTAACACAACACTCTGATTACAATGCAAGTAGCAACAAAAAGTGTTACACAACACCCTAGGATTTTCTAGAGTTGAGTATATGTAATAAACAATTAAATGGTTTTTTGCTGTATATACTGAGCATTGTATAACTTTACAAGTAACAAAAGAATCAGCTGGTTTCCAATAATTTTTCACAGCTGAGATCACCTGATCGAAATCTCCCTTTTTTAAGCACAGAGATGTAATTAAAAGAAATGTAGTAGATCAACTTTTTTGTGAAAAATGTATTTATATAAAAATATGTATTTATATATATTAATATATAAATAGATATTTATATTTAGTAGAATTTCGGCTTTGCTGATAAGTAAGCATGTTCAATGATATTTGATGGTTATTTACAATGTGTGGACTGTGTATGGATATGTGTGGCAACTACGCCATGCCAGCCCACAGCTGATTTTGCTAACAGCACCCATTTGCCATCTCTCTCCAATGACCGGCACTCACCAGCCATTACGCGGCGTATCGACTCAATGAGTCGGCCATTACGACCATTGTAGAACCCTACAAGTAACAAAAGAATCAGCTATTTTCCAAGAATTTTTCACAGCTGAGATCACCTGATCAAAATCTGCATTTTTTAGGCACAGAGATGTAATTAAAAGAAATGTAGTAGATCAACTTTTTTGTGAAAAAGTATTTGTAACGGAAAACATTAATGAAAAATTTCAAGAATATTTTTGAAACAAAAGTTTATTGGATATTTATTGCTCTTCCTCACCACCTCTGAGGCTGCAATGTATGCGCGCTACCGATCTTTTTTGGGTGTTCGGTTCCCCAGGAGGCCTATTTTCACCCTTTTTATATATACAGTTTTAAATCAATCTACTTATTATAAAAAATATGACTAGACAAAAATAAATATGTATATGTATAAAGTCAGGTACAATTCATGAATATTAATTACATTAAAAATATAACTGGAAACTATTTAATCAAAAACCAAAATTAATATAAACACATCGGGTACAATTCCATTGTAAAGATTAACAAAACAAGTCATAACAATTGTGTTAATTTTAACAAACATTAATATAAAAAATCAGGTACAATTCAGGAACAACAACAATAATATTCAAAACAATCTACTAAGTAATAAAAAATATTTACAAAATATTCTAAATAACCCACAGCGAAATACTTTTTAAAAACTCTATCAAAAAATAGTGGTGGAAAGAAGGGTCCTACACATGGTATACGAAAACACTTAAAAAACCAAAAAATATTGATAATAAGCGTACAAACCTAATCGCTATAATTCTCATTTCAAAATCACTGATCAAGGTAAGTATGGAAATAAATATTTTTTTATAAAATTGGAAATATTTAATAATATATTGATACAATAATTAATATTTTGGACAAGACTGATTAAATTTAATACTTAGGAATTTAAATAATCGAAAAATATTTGAATATTTTATAAAAATATTGTTAAAGTTATAAATTTTAAAACCTAAGTGCCTAATTTGTAGTAGAATATTTAGGGGCAACTCGTACCAAGTGATTAATTTGTAGTAGATTTTTGCGTATGGGTTAGTGAACAATGAAGAATTGGTTACTTGTAAGTTTATACAATGGCCATATCTCTATCTATGCTTGGGGAGTAGCCATTGATAAAATTATCTATGGTGTAGATTAAGTACTGTGAATGGTCACTTTCGCTACTCCCTTGTAGCAGATAACTTGTTACGAGACTCTTTGGTTCGAGAGAGAGCTGTCAAAACTCGCATTTTTTATAACATTTGCCAATGATGCCACTGCTGAAAAATAGTACCTAGGGTATTTAATAAATTATACAAAACACTAAACTAAGCACTTTGAAAATGCATACATATATAAATGCTAAAATGAAAAAACATTAATTAATTTACATAAACATTTATTTTGCCAAAATATGTTAGCACAGTTCAATGAAATTTCATTTCACACTAATTTCGTCAAGTAATTATAGCGCTGCTCTTCTGGCATCCCGCCTTTTCCACTAACTGCTGGTTGAAGGCACCCTGATTGTCTTTTGTTGCCAGCTCAGTGAACAGATCAGGGTGCCCTGCCAGCTGACAAGTGAGAGAACAAGAAAAGGGTTCTGATGAAGTTATCTATGCTATCTATGCTTGTAGCATGTCCCAAATGACGTGAATTTGTTATGAATATTTAAGTTGTTTTTCTTTTTTTTTTAATGCAGAGATTTACTAAATGTTGGGCGTATTATAACATTTACTGCCGTAAGTATAGTCAACAAATAAATGTTAATATGAAGTACTTAAATGTAGCCGAGAAAAACGATGCTGCAAAAACAATCGCCGGCCTCTTGTCGAATGGAACCTCCACTAGAGTAAGCATATTGAAATAAGACACTAATGCAAAAATAGGTAATCATATATTTCTAGCGGGAAGGCTATTCTGTTTATAACAAAATATATGATTTCGAAACGGAAGTAGGTGGGCGAAAGAGTAAAATGGTAATGACCTCGGTATCTGGTCATCTGTTGCAATTAGAATTTGTTGGAATATATCGTCGATGGAAGGAAGTAGATCCTCAAGTGTTATTTACAGCACCAGTACAAAAAACATGCAAAGAAAATTTCAAACCAATTCTAAGAACATTAGAAAGAGAAGTCCGCAGCTGTAATGGACTCATAATTTGGACAGATTGTGATAGGGAAGGAGAAAATATAGGATATGAAATAATAGACGTTTGTCGCAAGGTGAAACCAAGCATTAAAGTGTACAGAGCAGTTTTCTCAGAGATTACCAAAGCTTCTGTTCGACGTGCTCTTCGCGAATTAAAAGAACCTAATAAGAGATTAAGCGACGCTGTGGATGTAAGAACGGAACTTGATCTTAGAACAGGGGCAGCAATAACAAGATTTCAGACTATGAGATTACAACGTTTATTCCCAGAAAAAATTGCTGATAACCTAATCTCTTATGGGAGTTGTCAGATACCTACGTTAGGCTTTGTCGTGGAGAGGTATAAGGAAATAGAAGCATTCGTTTCAGAACCATTTTGGAAATTAAAAGGTAAATGCAAATATAAGATAATATTTATAATATTTACGTGTTATAAAAACTGTAACCAAATTGACAAGTGGATCTTCTGAATAATAATTTTAATAGTTGGTATGAAATATAACGAACAAAATGTTTTTTTTAAATAGTTTTACATACGATCGGGGACCTCACAGTAGACTTCCTTTGGGCGCGAAATAGATTGTTTGATAAAGCTGCTTGTGAAGATTACCTCTTACTTTGTTTAGCTGATCCGAAAGCGAAAGTTATAGATGTAATAACTAAAATTAAACATAAATGGCGACCGACTCCATTAGATACTGTAGAGATGGAAAAACTGAGTTCGCGTAAACTTAAAATTTCAGCTAAAGAAACAATGACTATAGCAGAAAAATTGTATTCCAAGGGTATAATCAGTTATCCACGCACTGAAACTAATCAATTTTCAAAGGATATAGATTTAAGGTATGTATTAAAATTTTCTTCTTATGCCTATATGTGTCTATATTTTTTATAGTTCTTTGATAGAACAACTTACTGCACATCCAGACTGGGGAACATTTGCACAACGTGTAAACGAATGGGGGGCTAATCCACGAAATGGAAACAAGAGTGATCAGGCTCATCCACCGATTCATCCTACAAAGCTGGTAACAGGTTAGTTTCTAGAATATGCATTAGAATCTAATGTTTCCAATATTTTAAATTAACAACCTACAAAATAAATTGATCTAAATTTAAGGGTTAAATTGATTAGGCGCATATCCCGTTATTCTCACTTTACTAATGCTATTTTAGATATTATGAAATATGATATCAGCAAATTATAATTATTTTTAAACTTATTTATTATTTTAACTTGTAATAAGATCTGTTAAATATGTATGTACTTATTGAGTCGAAGTTAACTTTTATAAATGTAAGTTGTCTCGAAGTATTACCATGGTTTAATTCATATATTTTCTCTAGTTTGTCAGCAATAAAATGTAAGCCATAAATATGCATTATGCTAACATATAAAGATAAAATGTACAATTAAAAATACAAAGTATAAAATGTTCAACTTTTTTTCAGATCTGCACGGTAATGATGCACGAGTATACGAGTTAATATGTAGACATTTTCTGGCTTGTGTTAGTAAAGATGCAGTTGGTTCGGAAACCGTCGTTAATATCAGTGTAGCCGGTGAAATGTTTACTGCGACTGGTCTCTGCATTCACGAACGAAACTATTTAGACGTATTTATTTACGAAAAATGGAATGCAAAACAAATACACAAATATGAACGAGGTAACTTTTTTAGATAAGGAGACAGATTAATTTGATAACTTTCAACACAGGACAATTATTTGAACCCACTGAAATATCAGTGCAAGAAGGAGCCACTACTGCTCCTCCACTTTTAACGGAGGCTGATTTAATTGGTTTAATGGAAAAACATGGCATTGGAACCGATGCCACTCATGCTGAACATATAAATACAATCAAGGAAAGAGGTGCCAAGACCAAATAAAGTTCGGTACATTAAATTTTAATGTATTTTATTTCTTTTGTGCATGAATATTTATATGTACATTTAGGATACATTGGTGTGGTAGACAAAGGGTTTCTTGTTCCCGGTGTAATAGGAATGGGTTTATATGAAGGATATGATGCCATGAATTTAACATTAGCTAAACCCATGTTAAGAGYAGAGTTTGAGTCAGACTTAAAAGATGTTTGCACAGGAAAAAAGGAACCTAAGGTGGTGTTAGATGAACAAATTCAAAAATATCTCGAAGCATACACACAAATAACAGAAAAAATTACGTCTATGGACAATAAAATTGCCTTGCGGTATTTTTATGAAAGTATTAGCCAGTATTTCATTATATAACTTCAATTGTATTTCTTTAAAGATTAAATGAAAATCCTACAACAAATGACAATCGGAAGGATAATTACGATATTACGAATAAATCCATAACAGAATTGTTTCAATGTCCGAAATGTTCCGTGGCTCCGTTGACTTTGCGGCAGAAGAAAAGTAATAAGGCATATTTCATTGGCTGTATGAACTTTCCTGATTGTAAGAATGCCATTTGGTTGCCAGAAGAATGTGTAGAACCAAGAATTTTACCAGAAAGTTGTCAGCGTTGTGGACCAAATGTAAAACTGATTAAATTTAAATTTAATTCTTTGTACTATAAAAATATATTTAATACACCTACTGGTTGGTATACTTCATGTTTCCGCTGTGACCAACATCTCCGTGATTTGTTTAATATTAATCTAGAACAAGTGAAGAGTACTGGTGGCATTGTTGGAATTATTAATAATCCTATAACACCTGCGGGTGCAGTACCATTGGTCTCTCCTAGAAATCTAAATATCAATAGAGTATCAGAAAGTTCAGTAAATATTCTGAAGAAGAGAAATATGAGTAAACCAAAAATAGTACCTGGAACTAAAAAAGACTCAAAAAATAAAAAAACGAAAATACAAAGTACACATAAAAACATTCGTACGTTTTTTACATCCGGTAAATATAAATATATAATAATGATTGAACTTTCCATAATTCGCTCATTTTATTTTCCAGCATTAAATAATGAACATTCAAAAAGTCTTGAACGACTTGATAATGCAGCAGTTAGTGATGCGGTTTTGGATGAGTTTTTTGAAAGTGATAATGATTTCGATGAAATTATATCTAAAGTTGATATTCAAAATGAAAATAGAGCTGATGTGCAGGCTGCCCGCATTGATAGCTTGCTTACCGAAAAAGGAGATTATGTTTCCACAGAAAACTATGCGACTGCAACACGTTATGTAAATAACATTGATTTAAATTTTGACAGCGATATTCCTGATTTACAAGATTTTTCATGGGGAACGGGCCAGTATAAACGAAGCACAATGAACAAATGCTCAGGATGTAATCAAAAAGCCAAACAGTGAGTATCGTGTAATATAACCAATAAATATAATTTAAGGAGGAAATACTTAAAATTTTGAAAAATCATATTTTTCTTTATAAAATGCTAGTTTGATCCGTTAAGAATATGTATGTCACAAAAATTTTGGAGTGTAATTTCCAGAATTTATTTTTTGGGTTTGATGGCTGACACAGATATAGTAATACTCTATTTAGTCACCTTTTTGTAGTGACAGCTACGAAAGAGCGGCACGCCGGTAACTAAATGAAGCATGACTGTTAAATTCTCTTATATTTGTTATAAAAAATATTTGTTGAACGAGATCGATAAATTAAAAACAGAAAAATAGTGCATATCTTTAAGAGCTCGAGAAAGTTTTGTTATGTCGATGTGGTCGCGGAAGTATATACTCAGTTAAACCTTAAATTTTTATACGGTGTTACAACGCTCATTGGGTATTCTTCTAGTAAAGTCATTTATTTAATAATAGAAAGTAGTTATTGGAAATATCGACAAAGTACTGAAGAATATAATACCTGATATTAAAAGGCAGAATGGCAAACGAATCACCAAGGCTCTACGGAGGATATGGATGTAGAATCAATTAAAGAATTCCTTTGATTTTAGAAGAATCTTTTTGGTGAGAAATTCTATAATTACATTGGCGTTGGAGATTCAAGAACACCCAAAGAAATTCTTAATGTAAATCCGTATAGTGACAAATTTTGTTACTGTTAAATGTTAACATCCTCTAGGAGATGAAAAAGGTGTACTGGTCCACTATTGTCATTTGCAGAACTCATACGGCAGTAGTCGTCCACATCATCAGTACTATCCGTCTGGTCTCGACTGTTGATGTTAGAGTAAGAAGATTTTCAACACCCTGCACCCCTACATCCGGAGATCCAAAAGTATGTGAAGCTAATATTTGAAAATTTATTCGGAGATTAATTGCTTGAAATATTATTTGATGGTCAAATGGAAGTTTCACTCGACCGTTGGACGTCTCGCTCTAAATATCTACATTCGTGTTGAAAAATAATGGAAATAGTGTCATAAGTTTGGCAAGTAATGAAAAGTTCAGATGTAATAGTTGACCAACAATGCAAATCGTTTGCCGATAGAATGATTGAGCATAGAATGACGACAGAAAATTGATAAAGCTCATTAGCTACTAAAGAAGCTCGTGAAGCACATCAACAACAACTTGCTGAGAAAAATTACTTCTACGAACCTACCGAAAGACCAGTCAGTATACGGCATTGGAATCGCTGATTAATTAGTAAGTCACTAATCATTCAATTTTTCCGTATTTGAACTTTAAACGCGTGGTTTTTTTAAACCATATTTTTAGATCGGGGCAGATAACTCAAAAAGTTATTAATCGATATTTCTGATTTTTTGCTCATGTCATCTTAAAGTATTATTTCCCATGTAAACCAACATTTCTTTTTTAATTTGTTTAAAAAATCTTTTTTCAAGCAAAAGCTGTGCAAAAATTCGATAAATAACTAATTTTTTTCGATAATTTTATTTTACGGAAGAAAATTTGTTTCACTTATTTTGGTTCATCTGGAAAATATGACATTAATAAATAAATAAAAATTGCTTATTCCTTTTCAGATCAATAAAACCGAAGATATCAGATTGAGGCGTCTCATTGCGACTTTTCCGGAAGAAGTTAGTGTGCAGCCACCATTTTCTACAATTAAAAAAAAACAAAAATGTTTTAATGTTTAAATCACATGCTAATTTTCAAAAATATAAAATGCCGCCTTCATTAAAAAACAATTGATGGAAATTAAACGAAGTTTGCGTATTTACTTTCTCCTCCCTTAATAAAAAAAAAATTAATAAATTACTCACCAAACTTATTTTTCTACACTACTATAAAACTATTTTTGTGCACTTTCTATGATTTTTAAATATTACAATTAATTTTGTATTTATTTTATTTTAGATGTACTGTTAGAAAAGAAGGACCAAATAAGGGCAAGTTGTTTTACGTATGTCCCAAAGCAAAACCATGCAATTTTTTTCAATGGGATGACGACGTTGACGTTACAAGAAATACGGGCCTTCATGTAGATTCACTAACGAAGTGTCCTTTACAAACCGAAAGCATCAAATGCAGTTGCGGAATTGCAGCTAGCTCGTATGTATCTTTTAAAATTATATCTTTGTAGAATAATTAATTATTTATTTCTCAACTGTTCGGGTGTAACCGAACATATTACAATCTCGTAACTTGCAAGGCCGGAGAAATACCTTCAGATGTTGGCGAAAAATCATATAAGGTAGTTAATAAAGGGCAATAAATTAAGGTGCAAAATTTCACCCAGAGGATCAGAATCTCAACATAGTCCTGTCATTATAGTAAGTTCACCTCAGAATTCGAGATACCCAGCTGTAAGTCTGTAAATACTTGTATATTGACACCCTAAAAGTTGTCTCAAAACCTACATGTGGTAGGGTGTACGTAACTATTAAATTTCAAAGTCAATGGTCACAAAAATCGGTTCTGTGTAATATTGTATAATACATAATTCGCTACAAATTTTGTTTGAAACCATTTTTCATACGGTGAACCGTTTTCGAGATAGAGGGCGGAGAGCGCGCGGTCACAGCATCATTTCAGGTCAACCGATGATAAACTGTCGATAAATAAATGACTATAAATATTTGTAAATTTTTATTAACTATTATATTATATTTTATCATTTTTTCCTAACCTATCCACTTTTTATTCAGTATTAATTTATTTAACAACACTTACCTGCCCATGTAATGCAGAATTGTTAATGAAAATATAGGAATTATATTTGAAATTAAACTTAATTAATATTAATAACTTAGATGATAAAAAAAAATAAATTAATTATGAATTTATCTTTTTATTAAAAAATATCATTCAATGTAGGTTTTGAGACAACTTTTAGGGTGTCAATATACAAGTATTTACAGACTTACAGCTGGGTATCTCGGATTCCGAGATTCTTACGTAATTTAAGCTTAAATGACTGGCCTTATAACTTTATATATACGTATAACTCATACACTGACCGCAAAATTCGGCATAAGATTTGTCCGAAAAACGAAAATCATTATAATTTTCATTAAGCTACCTCACAAACAATCACTAATCACATGGAGTAAGGTCAACCGGATGTTCGAAAATTCTGGTAAATGTTATATGTTTTCGCCAAATTGTATCTGTTTTGGGCACAAATATATACAGTTTTAAGTTAAACATGTTCTGTAACTTTCATTGAGATAACTCAAATATTGGCCGATATATCAAGCATAGTCACCTGGAAGTTCGAAAATCTTTATATTAGGTATATGAAAAATCTTTTCTTGAATCTTTCATTCTAATTTTTATTTTGTATTTTTCATGTATTGCAGCATATTGTTTATGCTGCTTGATATGGGGTTGTTGGGTATGTTCAAGTGTACAAGTTAATACATGTGTGTTTAATGATATCTTATCTGTAAATTTATGACTTATGTATGTCCCCTGGCATTTTTATTTTCATAGGACGCCCATTGCATGTAAATGCACGTGGCTGGTTATGTATATATGTATAAAAATAGATATTTATTTTTAATAGTTGGGGTACTCACAACGTGTCATAAAGCATCGTAAAATCATAAAATCATCAATTTTTTACTAGTTTAAAAAATTTGTTGTTGGATTGCATACTTAAATACGTTTACGCAAATACAACTCTGAACGCTATGTTTTCGAATCGTTATAAGTTATAACTTTATGAGACTATGTGAAACCCCTAAGTATTTCGGCTTTGTTATGTATAAGTAATAGCAGAAACAGCCAATTTCGCGCATCCCTTCCTCAGTTGCCGACCGTAGCGAGCGAAATTTGTCCAAAGTTGAGCCCGTAGAAATCAGCCATCTTTTTTGTTTTCAGTTGAACAATGTTACCATTGCTCAATACGCATATATAATTTTGTACACATCTAAGGTTTCAATTACAATTTTTCATAATATAAAATATGAAAACTTAAAACAAACTGTTAAAAATTATTTATAGATATAAATAATAGTATTCGACTTTGATTTTGAGTTAGTTTAAGAAAATTTCAAACATATTGAAGACAATTTTTATAATTACTACAGTATATCGAGACTGGTAACCCTGCGTTGTGAGAGAGCAATGAGCCGACTCGTTTCTACGGATAAATCCAAATACCGTGGAAATCTACGGTATCGTACGGTAAAGCGGGCGGTAGAAGCGGTGTCGGCTGATCATTTACATTGCGCTATAAGATATAATATGTAGGAATGTTCAATGATATTTGAACATATGCCAAGGAAAAGAATTATTTAAAAAAATTAGTGGACTGTGTGTTTTCATGATCTTAAACCGTCCTTTGGTAATTGATGTAAATGCTTGATATAAATCCTTTGGGGCAAATATTTTTTTTTATCATTTTGGGTACCAATTCAGTTGGTCTTTCCTCCGTTATTGAAGGTTTATGAAGTTCTTCAAGTGATTCTTCTCCAACTTCATTTCCTTTTTTGTCTTCCTCTATTACATCTGCTGTTTCTTCTTCAGCAGAAGATAGATATATACAAGATAGATAAAAGATAGGAGCTTTTGTAATTTTTTTTAAATCCGAGTCAAATCGGTAAAAAAATTTCTGGTTCTTTTCTAAAATGTCAATGTGTTTTTACCTAATACCTGTCTATAAAACCTGTCTATGAAAAACTTCACGGTGCTTTCTATTGCTAGAAGCGCATAGATCAATACAATGCTTTGATCAGCGCCCCAAAGCATAAATGCATTTTGCACTTAATTTTTGGTTCCAATTGGTTCGGGTGGATAGGGAAACTCTAGTCACCTTGGTCGGGTTCGAGGCCCATCTAAAAATTTGACTTCCAGCAGAATATTATAGCACTTATCTGATTTAGACCATGTTGACATCAAAACATGGTCTCTAAAGCCTGACATAGTGCATATGGCTTTTAGTCGCCTCTTACGACAGGTATGCCTTGCCGCGGGTATATTTGGTGTCCCTTCGAACCCGAAGGGGTCTCCCCTACCCGCAGGGGGAGGTTCTTTTCTAAAGTAAAATCTTCTAACATCACGCTGAAGGGAACTATAAGTTATTTCGGGCTCTCCTTTACTAAGTTTAAGATTCTCGAAATCCGCCGTTATTTCAAAGTACAATTTCTCAACTTCAAGAGAAGTTTTGTAAAGTACTTTGTGTGAAAATTGTGCATTTGAAGAAACAAATTTCAAAAGTTTTATGTCATCACTTTTTATTGTAATGATTTTGTGGAGTCATCCATTACTTTTCTGAGAAGTTGTATTTATTTTTATTCGATTGTTTTGTCATATCATTCCGCAATGGCTTTGCTGGAAAAGTGTTGGACGTGTGCAGCACCGTTTCGGATACATCCGCTTGGACATCAAGCATTCTCTTTCTGTTTATACCCATGATTTTTTTTTGCAACACTTTTCGTTTTTATTAATCAACTGCTTGGTATTCTCCAAAGAAATCGTTGGAGGTATATTGATTTGGTCGCCTAGTTGACCTTGCTGTGCCTCGACTCACACTCGCTCAATATTTCTTGGATGGCATGTAAATGCATGCTGCTGTACATACGTATGAAAATAGATATACGTACATATATTTTTAATAGTATTTCGGCTTTGCTGATAATGCAAGCATGTTCAATGATGAATGTTAACAATTTACACAAAAAAAAAAACTGTTATCCGTTATAAATAAGCAAAAAAAAATTTTTTTCGCGAATACCTATAAAATCAAAAGTTTTGACTTTTGTAAAAGTATAATATTTAGAGACGAAAGAAAATATAACCATTTTTAATCGGATGATCTTTGTATGGTCTGGCCGAAACCAAATGAAGAATTAAATATCTAAAACGTCAGAGCAACTGATGATTCCGCTATGGTATGGGGTTGCATGTCAGCTCAGGGAGTCGGGAAATTTTTATAGACGATACAACGGATAAGCATCCTTATTTATCCATTCTTAATTTACATTCCAGTGCTGAAAAATTGGGCATATCAAAATTTGAGTTTTTATTTCAACACGAAATAGACAGCCCACGACGTTAAAATGTGAATTCTGTTCAACACAAAACATAGGTCAATGCCCCGACATTAATCCATTTAAAAATCTTGGGACCTATCTAGAAAATAAAGTATGTAATCACCAAATTTCATCAAAAAGTATACTCAAAGGAGTTTCAAAAGAAGAACCCCGACTTTTGCCAAAAATTGCTAGAATTAATGCTAAGACGTTTGGAAGCTGTCTGTAAAAATACGACTACTACTGAAAAGCAAAATACTTTGTGATAGAAAACCTTTTTACCTTTTTACTTGACAAAATATATTCACAAAATTTAGCACGGATTTTTGTCCCAAGCAACGGTGCAAACTGCGGAAGAATCATTAATGCTCACATTTACTAGTCTCTCGGCTTTTTAATAATAAACTTTTTAATTATGAAAAATAAAATCGAAATCTGAAAGTTTACCTTTGTCGTTTGCAAATCACGATGATTGTCAACTAAATATGCACGTCCAGGGTTAAAAGCATTATTCACCATTTAAACAATTATCAAATAAGTCCTTGTCTATTGAAACACCATAATTATCCACAAAATCCAATTATGCATGTTAACTCTTATTCTTGAAACTTGTTTATTGGATTTTCCTATTTTAACATGGTAATATTTCGATACGATTGCTTATCGTACAAACTGTAGTCTTTCTAACTTTAGGACTCCCTATTAAATTACAAATGACAGTGAATATACAATAAATGCTGGAATATATATATATATATATATATATAATATATTAATAACAGGATTTTTATATATCCCGAATAATAGGGTTTTTTACCTGCATTTTTATCTGGGATATACATCCGACTCGAAGTACCAAAAAAGTTTAAAACTCAATATATTTATATGTGTGCGGATACGAAAACAAAATAGAATCGATGATAAATTGAAACAATTAACTAGACAACTATATTCGTAGTTGCTAGATTGTTCGAGTGGCGAAGTTTTGGTAACGATCTAGTTTACTACTGCCGTGTAAAGAGCATTTGAGATATAAGTAAAATTAATAAGAGAATGATTAATAAAGTGTTATGTTGGAATTAGAAGTAGAGATAAGTGTATAACCATTAACTCAGCCCTTCTGGGCTCAAGAGGTGGACCATAAACTGACTGAGTGGTGGGCAATCGTACGTACTATTTCGAGATCAAAATTCTAAATTATGAAGCATTAAACAAGGAACGTTCCATCGCATTTTGATTTTCCTTACCATTTATCTGTCCAGATTGCATAAACAATGCATCGATTTTCCCTTGTTGACACGTTTTCGGGTGTAGGACGTACACCACTTTTGGCAATCTAAACTATCTCATTGCTGTCGATGACTTGTAAGAACTAAATGCCACTTACTGGTGGCATTCTCCACTGCTGCCCTGCTTTTTAAGATAGTCCCTGTCGATATACGAAACGTAGTTAAAGCCTGAAGCTTGAAAGTTGCTTGGCTGTCCAAGTTTATGTTGCCTCTGTAGTTATATACTGATGCACTAGAGGCTTGCATTGCGGTTTTCTCGATAGCAAAGACCTCTGCTTGGTGCGATAGCTTAAAAGGCTGTCTTATGCCTAACTATGGACAACGTCCATACCTGCTGACGTTAATCTTACCCCACGGCACTCAAGATCACAGCGGATCCAATCAATATGCCCTGAGAATGGTCGCTTGCAATTCAACTGATGAAATCAGTTCTTCCCGCAATTGGGTTTTAACCACAACCACCACGATACCCCCCGATGGCCAGTCCGCATTAGCAGGTTGGAGTAAACTTCAAGGGCTCCTGCTCCCCGTGGTACCAGAATTAAGTCTCCGGTCAGACCGCGTAGCCGAAGCTACTACCAGTTAAGCTTTCATAAGGCTCTGGACTGATGGCCAGGTGTTGGACCCCATTCACACATCACATACACGTACCATCATCATCCCTTATACCTTAAACAATTCATGCGCAAACGACCCTAACTGTTCGGTATTCCCACTAGTGGAGATCATACCATAATGTCCGAGTACATCGGGCATTTTGCAATTAAAAGCGCCCGATCTTCTACCAGACTCAGACAAAATCTGAAGTCTAGGTTATCCTCAACGCCACACGCAACTCGCCACATCATCGTCGGAAATCCAGTTATTTTGCAGCAGTGACACACTGTAGCCCCTTCTTAACCTCAATGCAACCGCACGCACAATCAGGTCATGAGGGGGTGCACCTAACAAAACCTGCAAAGTATCCGTTGAGACGGTGCGACATACAAGCAAATAAGTAAGCATTACACAACGCTGGATTGAGAGGAGTTTTTGAGATCAGTATATAACTACAGACTCCAAGACAGTCGTGGCTGTCTCCCACCATCAGCGGCTCCATATGTGGCACAGGTCACAAACAAGCCACGATATATGGTGTGGACAGCACGACGTCCGAGAAACCAGTCACTCCTCAAAATGCGGCGTATTTTGCCTACGGTTGCCTACAGTCGCTCCTTAACATTCGCCAAGTGTGGAGTAAAACACATAATTTAACTCATGGTCAACCCCAGATATTTGACTTGTGTAATATATCTGACGCTGACCCCATTCACACGGACATACGGTGGACTAACCTGCTGCTTAAGAGCTGATTGTCACCGTTTTCTACCTCGACACCTACATCTCAAGTATTCACGATATTTAGGAGATCTTCCCTAGCGCTCTAGCTCAGACCGCGAGCGACCTTCGACCATAAGAAGAAGGTCGTCCGCATACGCTCCCAGCTTAGGTAATCAAACGCCTCCTTGAAGTCACCAAATATGCCAAGGATATATTGACATTGTCCCTAAGGACATTCCGAACGTAAACCCATGCATCCTCTATACTGCGTCCTTTCCTGAACCCACACTGCCTATCTGACCACATGCCCGGCGTTAGCTCCTGAAGCCGTTCCACCCCAACTACTGGAGGGAGACTTATGCCCCGATAAGAACGAGGATCGCTCCTGATCTTATCAGGGCACTTCAGGAGAGGAATAACCCTAGCTTTTTTCCACTCACGTGGAAAATATCCCTCCTAGACGCACTTATTGTAAATGGCCTCCAGGTATTCCGGAATGAATTTCCACAAGCTTTTGCACATCTGTACGTTCAAAATTTGGAGACCGTTTAGACCTAACCTGGCCAAAGGCGTACCCTACTTTGCCGTCATCTAATGGAGGTACAGGCGCCTCTTGTGCTTGAGGTACCTGCACCTCCGACCTTGGAAAGAACGCACCTAACAGAATCCCCTCACACTCTCTCCACGACGATAGCAGAGTGTCACCGACGCGAAGAGACGTAACATCCTCCCTCTTACGACTCTGGCAGATCCTATAGACCAGACCCCAGGGGTCGTTCCGTTTTCTCTAAGTTTTTCTCTTTAATCTTCACTACCATTTCTTTGTACACCCAACTCTATCTTTACACGGATTTGAAGTTACACGGTTGAGAAAAAACTTCTTTCCAGTACGGTTTCAAAATCGCTGTTTTATAATTATGTTTGTTATTACCACACTTAGCACCATTGCTGAAATGAACATACATAGTAGTAACCGGAAATCCAATTATTCGATCACTCTTACCTACATATTTTTTTCGCATGATATTTACATTGCCGAAATGGATATCTCCAGCAGTTCCAGTTCCTCGCAAACAATTGCGCTTATTATCAAGTAGCGACGAATAATTATGTAGCTATGTAAATATTTTTTCCTTATTACTATTTTAATGTTTCTGTTCGCTATTCTGAATTAACAGATTTCTTTTGTTTCTATGCTTAATCTACCAATTTTTCACATGTATGAATTATGTATTTTAAGTTTTAATGCCGTTCCCCCATTTTAGTATACGAATTTTAACTCTATAGGTGAAGGTTAACTCACGCGTCCACCATTTAATCTTACTAGTCATATAACAATCACACCTTTGTACCCTATCATTTATCCCCCACACTACCCCATACAGACGAGTAATTTGCTCATCCACCCCGGACTCTTCAAACTCTCTAAGCGGTATACTAGATACCGCTTACCAAACCGAGAGTCCATATTGGTTCCAGTCAATACCAATGGTACGCCATCACCGCAATGGACTCTCATTAGGCGAGGGAGAGGGCACTCAATCCCCATTCTAACGTTAAAACCCCTACTTGCTGCATAATTCATGAGTGTCACGTCAATGTCACTCACGCCCCCAGGCCCATCGAACGTATACCATTCGCTCGGCTCATTCAAAATATGGAGGCTATTAAGCACAACCCATTCGTTTAATGCCTCGCCTAGACTGTGACTTTAGTATCCAGACGAATGCCGGAATACCTTACCAAACCACATCGCGGACGAGACATTCGCATCTGGCCCTAGAATAAATGGGCTACTACTCGCAAGTAGTAGGAGCTTATCCATGTAGCTCAGGTAGGGATCTAGGGGCTTGCTATATTTACAGTATAAACTAGAGACAATCGTCTTCTATATACTCTGGACACGTCGGATAGTTCGGACTAATGTCCTTGTGGAATCTGAAGAGGTAGTTTCTAAAGCATCCATGTCCACTAAGTATTTGGGTCAGATGGAAATCTAAGTCCCCATGTCGTCTGTCTATCCACGAGTGGATGTCCGGTATTAGATAGATAGATAGATAAATAATTGAGGAATGCACTGCGACCTTAGGTCTATTGTGATCCCTATCCGGAAACATGGCTCCAAGGGCCTTCGACCTGCGCCTAC
>NW_017537406.1:73255-74394 GCF_001853355.1 Bactrocera latifrons | reverse complement strand
GTGGGGTCGTTCCACTCACTCTTGCTACCGAGGGTAACCTTAAACCTTTTTGTAAATTGGACTGATTTAGTAATGCCGTCCCTTGGGAGGAGGGCAATAGGAGTGTCGCCACTTATCCTCTCCATCATCTGGGATGAGATTATCTTGCCTTTGCCGCATYYCTCTGCTGTTATCTGCAGAAGTGAGTGCTTGGCTACTTGACCTATCACTATATGGAACGGTGTAAGTTCCAGCAGGACCTCCAGAGCTGCCGTCGGACAGGTCCGCATAGCGCCCGTCATGCAAAGGCAGGCTAGTCGCTGAAGCTTCGATAGTTGGATTGCCACCGAAGCTTGCGACGCTACGGAGGCCCAGGACACTGCCCCATATGTAATTATCGGCCGCACTATCATGGTGTACAACCACCTGACGATCTTTGGCTTACAGCCCCAGGATTTACCTGCCAGCCGTTTGCACACCATTAAYGCTTTAGTTGCTTTGACCAGCATTTGGTTCACATGCTGCTTCCACCGCAGGGTAGAATCCAGCGTGAGACCCACGTACTTAACCTTACCAGACATCACGATCTCTCTGCCCCCAAGTGTGAGGTTCCTCAAGCCGGGTAGGGACCTGCRCCTTGTGAACGGGACCACGGTTGTCTTTGAGGGGTTGATGTTTAGTCCCACCCCCCTGCACCACCCCTTTGCCAGATTTAGACCTCGTTGCACTAGRTCGCAGAGAGTATCCTSRAATTTTCCTCTTGCTATTATCACAATGTCGTCCGCGTACCCTTGGCAGTTGGCATTGTCAGTTAGCAATACTAATAGTTCGTCCACGACAAGGCTCCATAGCAGGGGTGATAGCACACCTCCCTGTGGACAGCCTCTTGTCGCACCCAGACGGATCTTTGTTTCACCCACCCTGGTCTCGGCGATCCTKRTGCGCAGCACGGCTTCTATCCATCTGCGCACCGGTGCCGCCACATTCCTTCTTTCCATCGCCCTGGCTACACTCTCGTGAGATGTATTGTCGAAGGTCCCTTCGATGTCTAAGAAGGCGCATATCATCACCTCCCCTTTCTCCAGTGAGCTCTCTATCTCCGAGGTCAACTGGTACAGAGCCGTACTGGTGGATCTTCCCGCTCTGTATGCATGCTGAGC
>NW_017537406.1:68042-71880 GCF_001853355.1 Bactrocera latifrons | reverse complement strand
GCCACCAAGTCCTGCGTCAGGAACTCTGAAATGCAGAAGAAGTCGATATTATTCCTACCTACTATGCATGCTCTTGGCCGCTCACTAGAGAGGTCCCAGATTACCTTGTTATGTCCGGTATTAGTCGATGGTTCCAGCGCCCTTTGGATGAGGAGTTCGCCCGCTCCTGCCACATTTTAGTCTCTTGTTTCTCTCCTCTGTTCTTGCCGATACTGTTTTAGGCGTTGGTAATTGATATTACCCGAATCGTAGAAAGCCTATGTACTGCAATTATTTGTTTAGCATACGCTTTTATATCCATTGCCTGTATCCATACTGGTGCCGTATACAGTGTTACGGAATTCATTGCTTTCGCTTTTAAGAATCGCCGGCTGGAACGCACACAGCCTCTATTGGTCATCATTTTCGATAAGGCATTATACCGCAATTTTCTGCTGGACTGATTTGAGTAATGTGTGGCAAAAAATTTATCAGCTTTGAAAATGTCCGCATGTTACAAATTTTCGAAGCGTAAACAATGGAAATTCCATCGGGAACGTACGTACATATGTTGTATATACGTACTTTAGAAATTTTTAGAGTCTGAAAAGGGAACTTTCTGTATAAGTGATGGGTTTTTTGAGAAACAAAAATTAGTTGGTGAAATTTTAGTTTGAATCAAAAAACGAAAATTCCTATGTTTAATGTATGGGAACCTAAAAAAAAAAAAAAATTGCGACCCCTTAGAGTTAAGCTACAGCGCCTGACTTGAGGGAGGATTTTTATTTGTCAATCACTATCATTTGAGGGGGTAAGACGTGAAAAAAAAAAAAAATTTTTTTTGAAGTACCCTAATATACTTGATAAATTTCCATTAGAGATATAACATATGTATATACAAGTTATGGGTTTACTTGTCGAAAGTAAAAATATCTTCTTTTTCTGGTCTTACGACCTTTATTGTTCACCCGCTCGCTTAACTGTGAACTTAACAAATTTTATAATTCTTATGGTAACTTAATGCGCTTGCAGTTCTGCTGACGTCGGTTCCCAGGTTCCTCTGGATTTCCAGAGAATCACGCCACACTGCGCTAGACGTATCGTCAGCACTTTTGCTAACTCCTCTCTTCTTAAAATCAATTGTCCTCAATTGATCAAAAATATGGTAAGTTGTCAAAATTTAAGTATGTTATGGGGTTTGCTATTTTTGGTACTATTTCTGTAACTGCTGGGTCCTTACCCTTGGACGATGTTTCTGATGTAAAGCTTGTTTGCAAGATTATCTTCTTTCTCCTATGGCAGAAGAATATTATTGAAAAAGCTGCTAGTGTAAAAATGGCCATGATTGCCACAGAAGTTTGAGTGGTATTCGTATTATTCTGAAGGCAATCCAAACGTTTTATGTTGTCTATGAATAACTCGTGGCTTGATTCCAACGACAAAAGATTTATTCTTTCGTTTTCGCTGGAGCAAATTGTGTTCTGACTGGTAACGCCCCGGTTAAAACCGTTTCACCATTGTAGAAAGAATCGTTATTTATTTTTATGGTAAGATTGCTGAATTTTACGACGAATGTGCCTGCAACAGATATTTCTTCCAGGCTATTATTTACGGTACCATTAAAGTTGTTTAGTAGAATTAGTACAGGTTGGAGTACTTCTATTGGTTTAACATGATTTGCGTTGCTTGCGTCAATATGACAAGTTGGATTTTGTTTACTATTTAGAAGTTTTGTTATGCAGGTTTCATTAACTAGGCTAACAATTTGGTCTATATTACAAATAGATATAGAATTTATTGCCTTACACTCGCTATTTATTCCAATTATCTTATTTTGTTTCTTAATAATATTATTGAAAACAATATTTATAATCGTATTATTTTTCTTAACAGGTTTAATTAAAAATTTTTACGATATACGCTAACATTGTTGAATTATAAAGGACGCTTGTTTCTGCAAAACTTAAGGCTTCTTCAGTTGATGAAAAAGGCATCTTTTCCTCTTCTAGTGTTTTAAGATTTAATTCTAATTCTTTCTTGTTCAATAAAATGCTATTTACTAATTTTAATTTTGCCCATTGGATGGCATATCCAACGTTTACAATTTCTTCCTTAACTAAACGTAATCTATTTTGAATACTTATTACTAGTTCGTCGTTGAAGTAGCTGTCTTTTGTTATTGAGTTTGTTAGTTTGTCCGTAATTACTGTGAGGTTGTTCATATGTTCTGTTAGTGCTTGATTTACTAGAAATTGTTTATTGTTATTGTCGTTTAATTGTTTTGTGTCGTATTCTAATGCAGCAAAATCTGGGGTGATCTGGGGTTCCAGCTAAATATTTCCATGCTGTACCCAGGATGTTAATTGATCTTCTAACTTTTCTACCTGATGGTTTAATAGATTTAATTGCTTCTTAATTCTGTTCTATTTCTTGTTTTAAAGTTGAGTAAAATATACTGTTTATCTGTATGCTTTTGTCCGTGAATTGCTTTACCTCCGCCAAAAATTGTTTGTACAGTTCAACGTTGATAAGGTGTATTAGTTTAAWCGTTCCGTCTTGTATTTTGGTCAGTCCTTTGCTTATTGTAATTATATGAGCTGTTGGGAAGTCTGTAATTTGGCAGTCGGTCAGAGCCATTGTTGTCGCTGTAAGCGTTAGTCTGCAAAAAGAAAAAATTTAGAAAATGCGTCTGTTTTATTTAATTTTATTACTTAGCTTTTAATATTACTCTTATGAACTACCCTATTTGACTCGGTCAGTACCGTAGTCGACCTGTTTTCCTTAACTACTTCTTTTTTATACCTAGGTGAGATTTTAGTTCCTAACCTATTGTGGACCTTCACGTAAATCGTTTCTCCTGGATTATAATCAATAATTGGTTGTAATTTGCTATTGTGATTTTTAAGATCTTGTTGTTGTTTATCTTTTATTTTTTGAATATTATCTAATCTAGCTTTTTCGAATTGTTCGGGGTCTGTGCTTACCGTACGACCGAAAAATATTTCTATTGATCTATTATTAATTGTGCTGTGAATTGAGTAATTATATTCATAGACAGCTCTGTCTAAAAGTTGTGCTAATGATTGATCTCGACAACGCATAATTTCGGAAAGTGTTGAATGGAATCTCTCGATTTGGCCATTCACTGCACTTTTATATAGCAGGGATTTGAAAATTTGAATGTTTAATATGTCTTCCAACATAAAAGTAATAGTCGCTGAATTGAATGCCCTTTCGTTATCAAAAATTACGGTTTTGGGTACTCCAAACTGAAAGAGAAGTTCCCTTAGAGGTTCTTTTATGTCTTGAGTAGCTTTTGATTTTATTGGTGTCATCACTATGACGTGTGATCTCTATTTCTTTTACATATACTCATACACTTGTTCATTTTCGTCTATGTATTCATTTTCTGTATTTTTTAATTTTGAGTTCAAGTTTGTATTCAATGCTAATGTAAAGTCAGTTGACAAGAAGTAATAAAACCGAAAGGTCCATTTGACAAGAGCTGAGTGTCATTGGTTTTACCTGCGCATATTTTGAGAATTTATCGACAGCAGTGAGCACGAGATTGCCTTCCGTTTTGTAAATATCTATATGCGCTATATGTCCTGCATATGAGGGGATAGGTATCTCTTTTAAGACGGGCTTATTAGGGTGTCTATCGTACATACTTGTTTTACAAATACTACATTGTTTGACTGTTTTATTTATTTTGTTATTCATGCTGGGCAAAAAATATTTCTCTAGTATATGAGATTTATTCTCTCTACCATTACGATGAGCTCTTCTGTGTGTTTCTATGATAATTTCTTCCTGCCTTTGTTCTTCTAATACATCTTCTACCTTTCTTCGTGCAAAC
>NW_017537406.1:65984-67662 GCF_001853355.1 Bactrocera latifrons | reverse complement strand
GTTGTGAGCTCAAAATCGTTATTGTAATTTGGAAAAGATAAAATTACCTCATCCAAAACCAATGTATTTTTAATTTTCTGAAATGCTTCTTTAGCTTGTTCATTGAATTCAATCGCTACTTTTGCGGACTTGTTTTTTGAAATTCGGCCTTCTTCGCCTCTTAGTAAGATTGTTAATGGCTTTGCTAATTTCGCGAATAAATCTACGATAATAGCCGGATAGGCCTAAAAATTAACGCAATTCTTTAATATTTTTGGGTTCGGGAAAATTAGTAATTGCTTCTACCTTTTTTGGGTTAGTTCTAATGCCCTCTTGTGGTACTATAAATCTCAAAAATTGTACATCCTTTTGAAAAAAGTGACATTTGTCCAGTTGAATCTTCATATTTGCTTCCTCTAAAGTTTCGAAAACTTTTCGAAGATTCTGTAAGTGTTCTTCTTCAGATTTTCCGAATATTATGATATCATCTATATACACATAGCAAATCTTGCCGATATGTTCATGGAGGATATCGTCAAGTGTACGCTGGAAAATGGCGGGCGCATTTTTCAGCCCAAATGGTAGCCGAGTAAACTCAAACTTCCCATTATTCACCGTAAATGCCGTTTTTCCTATGTCTGACGGCTTTAGTAAGATCTGATGGAACCCACTTTTGAGGTCTAGCGTGGTAAAAAATAAATTGTCGCCTAAATGCGATAACATACCCTCTATTCCGGGTATCGGATATTTATCCGCTATAGTTAAACTATTTAATTTTCTATAATCGATCTATACTGTTTATTTCCACTGGAATCGGGTTTTTTTGCCACGATCCACACAGGGGAGTTATAGGGGGATCTGGATGGTCTTATAATGCCATCGTTTAGTAGTTTTTCCACCTGTTTCTCTACTTCGCCTCTAAGCGATGCTGGATGGATAAAACTTACTATGTATTGGAGAATCGGATGACGTGTTGATCTCTCCCACTACTTTGGTAGTATAAGTTAACCGTTCATCCGGTTCTGAAAATAAGTTAGGATGCTCTGTAACCATTTTCTGTAGAGCTATTTTTTGATGGGGAGTAATGTTGTCATCGTGTATTTTGATAGTTCTGTTTTTAATTCTTTAATTAATATTTTCAAATTATTTTTAATTGTCAAGGTTCCCTCTCTAATGTTAATTACAGCGTCTAGCTGCCGAAAGCTATCATAGCCCAAAATGCCATGAAAAGTTCTTAAAGGGGGTAGTATAAAGAACTTTAAAGTTTCTGTTTGATTAAAAAGCTGTAAAAAAGTTTGGTGTTTTATTTCTATATCACCAGCAATAGTTTTCGCTAAAAATATATATTTGTTTTCTAGTACTTTTTTTGCGAAGTTGGGTTGAATATAATTCTGGCTGGAGTCAGTGTCAATAAAAAATTTGAACACTTCGCCGCTCTTCGTGCGGCATTCAAAGTAAGGCAACGAAGAGCTTTTTAACCTAAAAAGCGGTTTTTTAAAGTATGTTTGTGCATTTAAGTTCCGATCAAATCTTTGATTTGGAAAGTTATGTGAAATAAGTTGTGGTTGGTTAAATTGTATTTGTGAATTTAAATTCTGATTAGGTCTTTGATTAGGAAGGTTTTGTGAAATAATTTGTGGTTGTGGCTGTGGGAAGAAATGTTGTTGGTTTACTTGCCTCCGAAAATTTCTTGAAGGTA
>NW_017537406.1:62960-65652 GCF_001853355.1 Bactrocera latifrons | reverse complement strand
TCCAACTTCAAGCACAAGTGTAATGCTTGGGGCAGATCCATTGGTTCCTTCATGCCCAATAGTTTAGACAAGTCGCCGTTGAGGCCGCGCACAAATGTATCTGCATGTGTGAGTAAGAAGATTACGAGCCTCGCTACCCACCTCCATACAGCCTAGCTTATTAAGTATTAAAGATAAATTGGAATAAACGGCCTGGTAAAATTCTTCAATTGACCTATTTCCCTGAACCAAAGAAGTCATTTGGTATTCTAAGTCTAAGGGTGTTTTGTATGACTCAAGGGCAGCATCCGCGTTGCCGACGATTTTATTTCTTATCTCGTTAAGGATTCCGTAGAATTTAGGTGTGCCCTTACCCGCTTCGTAAATATTTAATTTCGATTTACACTTTTTTTCCACGAATTGAATTCGGTGGGATTTCCCCGGATCTTGTCTAAATCTGATTGTTGCTTGCATGTTCTATATTGATGGTTTGGTCGCAAGTGTCTGCTAAGCCCGCATTCGGGTTAAGGGTTGGCCTAACTATGCTGGGCCCCTGCCTGTTTACCACGTCTAAAGCTACCCTTCCTATTAGGTTTACGAGGCCATCTTCGTTTATTGTAACGTTAGCTGATCCTGAATTTCCTGCAGGATCATTCGCCCTGATTACTGGTGGACGAACCAGATTATTTGGGTTCGACACTGTTTATTTTGTTGTGTCTGTTAAAGAGTTCGTTTTATATTTTTTCTCACTGCCCACTACTCTTTACGTATCGGTTTCTTTTCTACTTCAATAACGTTTCAGTTTTTGCACTTACAAATTAGTGCTTAAAGGTTTTATTTCAGTTTTGGTTTGGTAAAAAAAAATTTCACAATCTGGGTTTCACTTAATGTTCTTAATTAGTAATTATCACTTAACTTACAATACAATAACGACTTTCATTCTTTGCCTCTTGATATTGTTAGTTGTTAATGTTGATAGGTGCTGATGAGTTGGCTTGCGTCCAACGCGTCCTTTTTGCTCTGCTACTAAGGGGCCTGGTCTCACACTAGCATAGTTGTTTTTATTATCACTCCACGTCCTCCGAAGAAGGATTCTTAGCGCCTTTTGTTTTCCTTCGCGACGTAGGAGCTTATTTTAGCTCGGGCGCCAGTTATGGGTTTACTTGTCGAAAGTAAAAATTATCTTCTTTTTCTGGTCTTACGACCTTTATTGTTCAACCGCTGGATTAACTCTTTTGATTGCTTTAAATGTTATTGTTGCTAACTTACATACATACATGTATATTAGGGTGGGTCGATTCCGGACTTTTTCGATTCGGTATTTCTAATAGTGCGGAAAAGTTGCCTTAGTACTTCCTGATTCCAATGCAACTTTTTTTTTCAGATCGGATTGCATCTTCAACCCCAGCTCCGACCTTGAAATTTTGGAAATTCGCCTAAAATCGTGAAATTGTCTACCTAGCGCCTGAAATACGCATCTCATGGCAAAATGTATAAAGCAAAAGTTATTTGTCACGTCATTTGCTACCGAAATGGTTGTGATCATGGCCGTAGGACGAACCGTTCCCGAGATACGAGCGAAAATGCGGCGCGCCACAGCGCAAGGTGAAAATCGGCTTGCGGCCACACTTCTTGACGTTGACGCCAAAGGACACGTTCGGATAGGTCTCCACACAAATATTTTTTCATCGAGTTCCTTCACTCTTGTCGGTGATTTCGCYGMGTTCTATCACTTACATTCATTTCCCTGCGCCATACGACACGTTCGGACTGGTCTCCACATAAATATTTTTTCATCGAGTTCCTTCACTCTTGTCGTTGATTTCTAGTGCTATCACTTATATTCTCTCAACAGAACACAGAACWCAAAATGTCTGTATCTAAATTTAAATTTAGACAGAAATGTCCTGTGTTTGGCATATATCCGTACAATCTCTCTTAGTCCCAGTTACCTACTTACCAGGCTGTTCTTTTGTGTTATCAGTTTGTAAGATTTCGTATAGGGCGACTCCAAAAACGATGCTGATGATGAATTTTCTCTTCCATCCTCTAAAACCAAACAAAACACACTAGTATTAGAACACACTTCTTTAGATGCCCAAAGATTTGGGGTAAATGATAGGGCAGCGGCCTTGATTGTTTCATCTGCTTTTCTGGATGCTAAAAAAGCAGGTTTGATAACAGAGGATCAGGCTAGCTTTGTCACTGACAAATGCAAGATTAGTCGGGCAAAAAAATGTGTTGGAGTTAAGCTCCAAAACACCGAAAGTATTGGCTCTGTATATGGGCTGTATTTTGACGGCCGCAAAGACAATACACTTACACAAGTCAGYGAAGGTGAAAAGTACTACCGCGACACTGTCAAAGAAGAACATATTTCTCTTATAGCGGAACCTGGTTGTCATTACTTTGGCCACKTCACCTCTCCTTCCGGGTCAGCTGAGGATGAGACGCAAGCTATATGGCAACATTTACAAGACAATTTAGTTGATGTGGAACATCTAGAAGTCAGAAAGTTGGACCTTGACCGTCTTCTGGCAGCCAGAGAAGTAGAGTCTGACACTGTAAATGGAAGGGTTAGATGTAATAAAGTGACAAAGCTGAATTTCAAAGCTAATAATTATTACGGTATGATTAACTAGAAGACTATTACCTTGAACGTTCCACCAGTTCTTTGTTCAGTTTCTAACGAAGAACTCATAAAAGGGCTGTC
>NW_017537406.1:38654-62785 GCF_001853355.1 Bactrocera latifrons | reverse complement strand
GGGTTGGGCTTGGGAGGAACCCGAAGAGCAGTCGCCTCCACGCGGTGGGTTCTGGGTGACCAGTACAGGTTAGCTGAGAGCTGCAACAATTCTCACCTTGCGCTGTGGCGCGCCGCATTTTCGCTCGTATCTCGGTAGCAAATGACGTGATAAATCATTTTTGTTTTATACATTTTGTCATGAGATGCGTATTTCAGGCGCTAGGTAGACAATTTCACGATTTCAGCGAATTTCCGAAATTCCAAGGCCGTAGTTGGAGTTGAAGATGCAATCCGATCTCAAAACAAAAAAATGCATTGGAATCAGGAAGTACTAAGGCAATTTTTCCGCACTATTAGAAATCCCGAATCGAAAAAAGTCCGGAATCGTCCCACCCTAATGTATATACAAACCTATGTATTTGAAATAGAACAGAAGTGCACTAGTTAATCAGTGTTTAGGGGATGATATACGAATCGACCTCTGTCGAACATTTCAATCATTGAAGCATTAGTTTGCATCATTCGGGTATTTTCTGCTGATGCGAATGTTCATAAACAAATCAGGTATAAGCTGATCGCTGGTGATTCAAATTTGTTCTTCATCTCTGATTTGAAGACAAACGGTGCGCTTCGTGTGCATGAACCGAACTGTCAGAATCAGACAGAGTAACGGATCAGTACTTAAGTATAAACAAAAATTAATTACTCGTTGTAGTTCTCTGCTTAGTACCTTCGCCTTATGCATGGATGAAATGTATGTCTATTTTATGGAGAAGGGGGCTTCCAAAAGCTTCATCTCCACTATTTTCCACCGCTTCTGCTGCAACTAATTGATCTAGCGGGTTACTGCGGTCGATGAGCGCCAGATGTCGTTCCTAAAACTCTCTGCTTTAGACGTGGTCTCTTTGTCGTCCGTGTGCTTGACGTATAGCTTCTCGGCTACATCACTGAACTTTCTGATTTGCAGGGATGCCCTCGGGTCGATGTCTGTCAAACACTGCCTCTTTTCAGCTTTGAACTCCTCTATATAGAATGGAGAAATGCATTCCCTTATGCCCAGTTAACATCCGGGAGGAGGAATTTTTGCCGACCTTATAGTAGATAAAAGTGTTAGAATCAGGGAACTACTCAAGAAAAGTTGTATTTTTATTTTTACCTGTTAACATTTTCTCGAAATTGATGTCATTTGGCATCACCCAACTTTATGGTTTTGACTAACCACCTACGGGTAAGCTATTAAAAATTTCCATTTGTTGAAGCAAATCAAATTTTAAATTGTATAAATATTAGTTATTTTTGTCAGCTTATTGCAAAAAAAATTAAGTTTGTTGTACAATTCCATTTTTGCTCTACGTGTTAAAAATTTTCCGAGGGCCAAGACTGTACTTTGACACTTTTTTGTTGTAAAATATTTTTTATGATTTTACATTACTTATTGATGCATTCATATGATTAAAATAAACTTTATATTTATAATAACTATGTCTTGATATTTTTATTTATGCCTGTATAAGTTTATTAAATTATATGAGCTATACCAGGGTGACAATTTCAAAAAATCGTTTTTTTTCGCTTTATCGATAGCTTATATTTTAAAAAATATCTTGAATAGTTTTGTTTTTGAATGTCAGCGTTCTAAAGAGCGACGCATGTAGTATAAATAGGATAGTTGAAACTTTAAACTCGTTTTTCTCGAAACGAAAATTTTCAAAATCGCTTACCGATTACTCGTCCTCACTTTTTTTTTTGTCATGGAACACGTTACCATATCTCATTTATTTCAAGTTATTTTACTCAAGTTACTGCTTACACAGCCAGTCAGGTAGAAGGACGGACAGACAGTCACTCAATTCAACTCGTCAACTTCATAAACTTACATAAACGTGCGCAGTGAAATTACACTTTGACACTGCCGATACAAAAAGCCTGCTCCTCTTCCTGTTTCACCTTGGTACCCATCGATGAATACATGGATTTCGTCGTATCATTGGTGCGTATTTCACCATAGAACATAGACCGGGAACAGCATTCCGATCACATGCCAACCTAACTCAAGTTTTGTAGTAAGGTCGAGTATGATTACATGCTCATGGTGAGCCTTGAGCCGGCTGGCCGTAGGCCATGCATCTTACTTTACTTGAATGTGTAAAGTCAGGCATCGAAGATGCCCTTCAAAGCATTCGTTAAGTTGGGTTTCATAACATCCCTTTTATTTCCTTTTTCTTTTCAATAGCGCTTTCTACTATATCTTACTTTCGCGTTTCGTTTTTCCGTTTGAACTTTCGAAGAATACTACAGGCTGGCAGTGTACATCCCTCTGTTGGATACAAACGTCGAAGATTTGAAGACGCGCTTTTGTAAAGAAATATTGGATGGATTTCAACTGAGTTTACTGCTTCCGGAAGAAGTATGTGCTTCGAAAACCAAAGAAATAGAAAATCTTATTGACTGCTTGATAGATAGATGACGTTTGAATCTCAACGCTGAGTGAATGAGTTAGAGAAAGAATATCGCATTGACAAAGTATCCCAATTATAAATTGAAATTCGCACTCGGCTGCTGGCTACTAATTTTTCTATGTTGGAAAATTTGGCGGATAAACCGCAGAGAATGTATCAATCGTAGTATTATTTATTATATTCAAAATTGGAGACAGTCTTAAATAATTATTTTTGAAATAAAATGGCGAATTTTTAGTTTATAAAAATTTCTGTTAATTAATATTTTTTCAGAGTAGTAAAATTACTAATAAGCCAAAAGCAAGTGTACATCCAAACCCGTTCGATCAATTTGAACTTAGAACATTTTGACATTCCGATGTTATAGAGCACAAGTGGGCGAAATCGGATAATTCCTATATAAAACAGTTTTAAATGTCATCCGATACTTTCACGTTCCTCTGTACAAATCACGAACCAATCGAAATATTAGATTAAAATAGTGCCTTCGAGGTGAGCTACCTTCCAAATAAAAATTGTCCAAATTGGAACGAAAACTATTTAAGCCCCTGAAAACCGGAAATATGGACTTCAGAGCCTAAGGTTGACTTTCTAAAAAAGATATCGGTCAATGTGTGAGATATATAAAAAATAAGGAGATAATCCTTTTCTGATAATTATAGGTCTGTATGTCAAAAATGGGTTAAATCGGTTCAACTTTTCCTTTAGTCCCCATATACTGTATATAATAATTTTCGAACTTATGACTGACTTTATACCCCAATATGTGAATAAGCGTGTTTTTCTTCTAACGGTCTATCTCTGCAAAGCATGAATTAGCCCCCACATTATTAATGATCCGCTTAATTTTACTCCTTTTTCTGTTAATAATTTTTAGTAACACCAAAAATAGATAAAATGGAAAAATATAAGTTTTTTAGACTTCCGATTGGACTTATGTGATTTATATCGGCCACTATGTAAGATACCTTAACAAAATTAACCGAAAGTAGAGTGTTGAGTATTCTTAACCCTTTATAACTCAACTAAGTAAAAACGGAAAAACTGTATCGTTTCTAATAGATTTCGGATAGAAATGAAATACGTGTTTTATAGTTTAAACAATTTTTTTTATGCATGTGACAGATATGTCACGTTATGTAACAACGTCTCTAAGCTCATTAAATAATAATATTTGTATTTCGTGAATGTTTTTTAAGAAGTGTGAAATTCTTTGAAGCAGTTGTTTTGCTTGTTGTAGCATAAAGCCACACCACATTTTTCACATACCGTTTGTGATACTCCAACACATCCTGGACGCTTGCAACGAATTCGTTGTTCTGCCCATACCGGCCAATGTCCAACTTGATCTTGTCTAACTGCCATAGGAGGAACATGTTGGGCTGGGCCCTTATGCTTTTTAGATTGTATCTCCGCTTCAATTCCTCTTCGTTTCATAGTGGACTTTGTACCCAATTTCCAACATCTAAACGAAAATTTGCAGATCTAATTTTTTTTTTCTTTATGAGCTCTTTTGTATAAGAGCCAAGTAATAGATATTGCAAGGTCTGAAAAGTGATAAAATAGACGAAGGTGCCATCGCTTGCTTCTTAGCAATATCTTATAGCGGCCCATGATGCTGTCAATGAGATCAACCCCACCCATGTGCCGATTATACTCGGCTACAATATAAGGTCTTTCAATATCTATGTACGTTTTCTTTGCCTAATCATAGCGGCGTACTGTAAACTCCAGACAACGGTGGCTATATCTATTCCTCATACATTTCCAACATATTCTACGCTGTGACCACAGCTCTTTTTCGAAATATCCTTATCTGTTGGCAGTTTACAGTCAGGTATCATRTTTCKTCGTATTGTTCCTAAACTAAGAATTCATTCCTTGGCCAAGTATTCTATAAGTGACAATGACGTGAAATAGTTGTCGAAATAAAGTTTATAGTTTTGGTTCTTTGGAATATTTCTGGCCAGTCTCATGACAACATTTGAAGCAGCACCTAAATTTGGTTCTCCGGGTTGCAAAATATTTTCAGTTCCAAATTCCACTTCAAAACTATAGGCGAATCCGTTAGGGTCGCAAAGTACAAATATGTTAAATCCCCATTTTTTCGGCTTTTTAGGGTTATATCGTTTTAGGTTACGTCGAGCTTTGGTGGAGCAAATTTGCTCAGCTACACATAACTGACTTTGTAGCGGGATTTTTTTGCAAGTTTAGTTTAGTTTTGCCTATATTGTTCGAATTTTAAAAAGTCTATCAGCTTGGGGATGATCACGAGAAAGCATCTTAGAATTGTCATTAAAGTGAATACATTGTCTCAATTTTTCAAACTTATTCGCTGCCATTGTTTCCTTTATGAAAGGTGTACCGATTTCGTTTTTCCAATGTTTCGTCACTCTCGGGAGGTGCACCAAAGACATCATGTATGTTATCCCAATAAGTTGTTGAATGTCGATTTCGGATACATGGGATCCTTTTCCCTTATGTATAGGTTAGTTTGTTGCGCAATATCTTTGATTAATTCAAGAGGAAATATATTTAGGAAAAGCTGTATGGGTGTTTCCAAATCCAAAATATCAGCAGTGAAACCTTTCCTTTCCAGTGAAACGTATTTGATGTTCGTATAGTTCAATATTCTTTTTCTTCCAGACTACATTAATTTTTGGTTTAGCGCGATGTGACGATCCTTCCTGAGTGGCATTTGTAGGCATGGCTGATTCCTCTAAGCGAACGTCAATATCTTCCCTTTCGTTTTCCAAAAGAGCGCCATTTTGCTCACAATCGAGTTCAAAGTCTCAACTTGTATCGCCCTCAAGTTCAAAATCGGGAGCTGTAACGCTATAATCTTTCATAATTCATCAACTCTTCAAGAATTTTATCAGCAGATAAGTTACGAGACGCCATTCTGGTGAAGTATATAAGCAATCAACACAAACAAATTTTTAGTGACTCTTATTACTCAATGTTACAGAAATGGTACAAACCTAAACTTCACTATATATTGTTTTAGTGAACATGTTTCGTATTATCTTATAGAAATTAAACATAATAATGAACTTACCTGGAACTTTCCACTAAATATTTCATTAAAACACTAAAAATTTTCTTATTTTTATCTTTTCGGTAATTGCAAGCATGTGCATTTACTAACTTTACCACAGCGAAAAAGAAATTACCGTTTTATAAGTGATGCCAATACATAAAAAACCAGAGAATTCTAAAATTGAAAAATACGAAGTGTGACAGTGCTGCTACATAATACTAAAAAGGGAAAAATTAATTTTCCTATGTTTTGTACCCTCTAAAAGGGTTTGTAACATATCTGTCACATGATGCTATAAAGGGTTAAGTTTAATGTGAAATTCTATTAAACTACATACATACTATATAATAATAGCTGTTAATCTAACAAAATTATTATATTAGTGGCTTAGTGCTGAATATGAATGGACTTGGTCTAGACGTTGGTGTTAATCTCATAGTTATGACCTGTGCGCAAAAAATGATCTACATTTTTTTCTATATTAGTAGGACTGCCAGTGACATCTGTGCCAAGTCACATCAATCATTAGTGCCGTAACAAAGTGTATTCAACAAAGTGAACTAAGTATTTGGCTTACGTTTATTTGACAATAAAATAGTAAACAATTCATGTATTTGTTTATATTAACCCGTGTGGTTTTTTTTTTGATCTTGAACAATATGAAGCCACTTGCTTTACATACATATATATGATAATATAAACGTAACAGAAATAGAGACAACCAATTTATTTGTTCTGAACGCTATAATGAATTCATATTTATTTTACAAACAATTACATACGTGTATAAATGCAACATTATTCACAAATTTTATTGTAACTATATATATACGTCGTAACCAGTACCCCGCCAAACTATTAGAAACTGTATACAGATGTTTATGGACTCTTTAAATTATAATAGTTATTATAATTCTTTCATATAGTTCATTCCAAAGCATAAATCAAAAATTAAATGAGTAGTTTTGTTTCTAATATTGTATTTTCAAGTAAGTGTATAAAACATTTTTTTGTCGTTGTGATATTTTTGATGCAACTGTTTATTTTTCAAATTTTTGTTCAAATGCTTGATTCGAAAATGTATCCTGCACCTAAAAAACAATTTGACATTATCCTCATTATCCTCAAGAGCAATATCTTTGCATTTATCAAAAAGTATGTCTACCAAATTTCTGTCACTGCAAATGTTGTCGTTATTCACATTTATAAACACGTCTTCTAAAAGTTTAACTGGTCTAAAAAATTTTGGTTCGGTTTTTTAAGTCCTGTCCCCCCTCGCTGGTCTACCCATGTCCATGTACAATCAGTTGAAATTCTGTCACCTAAATTTAATTTGTGTATTAAAAAACCACCCAAATATTCCAGTCCATCTTCAAAAGTAAAATAATCAGTGTTTGTGCGTTATATTTTCAAATGATGTTGATTATACAAGTATGTTCATGTGATACTTTGCAAGGCAATTTTCCTCTACAGGTTAGAGAGGGCTTGATGCATGGCCTTGTTTAAACTAGACAACCAAAAATAACTTACTCTTACTTACTAATAACTTGCACTTACTGTGCACCACAAATTTACACCAATTCCACAACAGAAACTCCTTACCACAAAAACTACAGCACAGCATGTATAGCTTCCGATCAGTTGTTAAAATTTTCGCGCAAACAAGTTTGTCTTGAGACCTAATCAATAGTAAAAACGTAAAATTTCTATTTATCAAAATATGAGGGTTTCTTACTTTTTTTCTTGAAGATTRGGAAGTAAGTTTAATGAGGGTACTGCATCGGGGCTTAGTCGTCTTCTTTTAAGGGGAGATTCTTTTATTTCCTCCGCCTTAAAATGTAGCCCACATATTCTCGATGACGCCACATACTTTTTCCCATTCCTTCAGTTGCGAATTGTCAGTTGGAGCACAAAACATTGGTAAGTTGCTTCCATGAGTTGTTTTGCATAGGCAACAAGTATTCGGCATTTTATTCAGTTATTTAAAAAAATATTGTTTTTCGTTTTGAAATTTTGAATTTCCGAATTTGAATTTTTGAATAAATGTAAGGGTTAAGTCAATGACAACATTCATGTCAAATAAGCGTAAAGAAAAATTAAATGTCATATACTTAGTTCACTTTGTTGAATACACTTTGTGCCGTGATAATTGTTTGTCGCGAGAATTAATATTTCCTGATTCAAATTAATCCAAAAATTTATTTTTTAGTTATGTACTCACACGAATGCTAGTATCAGAACTTTCTTTACTTAAACAGAACTTCTGAGCTCTATGTTTACTTTACATATAGATTATTGTTGAGTGGCATATGGCTGTTGGATATTGTTTGGACTTTGTACCTAAACACGTGGTTTCTACGTGATTGCATCCTTTGGGTGAGCGTTGTTGCTATGCAATGTGTAGCATGATGTCGTGGTTAGTGTTATAGATATAATACTAACCTAAGCAAGTGTTTTGCAGTGCACTCAGAATTCCTTCCGACCGGCCAAGCTTTTAATAAGGAATACTATTTCAGTGTTATGCGTCGTTTGCGCTAAGTTATTCGAAACGTGGATAGCTACGCGCATTGCACTGTATTCCGAAAATTAACTTTAACAGTTGTTAAACTGTTTTGAGGATTGGAAAAAACGTTGGTACAAATGTACTGGGGCCAAAGGGGATTATTTTAAGGGGAATGACATACAGTGGCAGAGAATTTTTAAATTAATAATAAGTCTTACTATTATTTTCTCATATTAGTGTAATATTAATTTTCCTCCTATTACGGTTTCAAGACCATTAAATTGAAGATAGAGGAATTCAACTTCAGATCAACCCAACCCTTTTTAGGTTTTACGATTTTAAACTGTTTTCAATCGAAGTTAGATTGGATTTTACAGATAATTAATCAATAACTATTCTTCAGTTCAAACATTTAATTTTAGTTAAAAGGTTTATTCCTACGAATAGTAGATTGTATCGACTCTTTATGTTCGAAACACTTCCCTAAGTTTTGTTCTAAGGTCTCCAAATTATAGTTTGTTTCGTCCAGTTTCCGGATTTTACTCCAGTTTTTTAAATAAAAGTATTTGAATACAAAATGCAAAACACGTATTTTTAAAATAGGTTTTGAAAATAAAATACCTTCTTAAGGATAAGCACTTTTTTTTTTTTTAACTAGTATTTGTTCAAAGAGTTCATCTTTAATTTTTCGCCTATTGGGCCTCATAACCATTCCACCAAACGAAAATAGTCTGTTCAAATATCATTGAACATGCTTACTTATCAGCAAAGCCGAAATTCTACTAAATATAAATACCTATTTATATATTAATATACATACATACAAATTAAAACAAAAATAAATGTAAGACGAGTCTGCATGTACCGCATAGTATTAACATCATAAAAATAATAATTGCACTGTGGAACATTTTTGGGATTGTTGGGTGGGGGGGGGGTTGTGAGAAATTCCAAGTCAGGGGTTTGCCAAATTTTGCCAATTTTTTTTGCCAAAATGTTACAACTAAGAGAAAAAACATCAAGATAAGGAAAAAATTTAAAAGGTCATAAAAAAAACTGACAGATACGAACGCCAAACCCTTTGAGTTTTTTACTATACTGACTTAGTTCCATCACCCTGACTTAAAATTTCTCACCCCCCAGATTAGCTGTTTTACTGTGTTGTAAGACGGGTGTATATTCCTGCATATTAAACTGATCACATAAGCCGTTTTAGCAGAGACTAAATGCAGTGATCTAACTGCTATCCAAAAAATAATCAACGGCAGTGAGGCCCAGCAAGGTCAACTAGGCGACCAAGTAAATACATGTACCTCCAACGATTTCTTTGGAGAATACCAGCAGTTACACAAAGACTTACGAAAAATGTTGCGAAAAAAATCATGGGTATAAACAGGAAAAAAATTCTTGATGCCCAAGCGGATTTATCCGAAACGGTGTTGCACACGTCCAACACTTTTCCAACAAAGTCTGACATGACAAATAAATACAAATCAGATACATTTGAGTTGAGTCTTGAAGATGAAGATTCCACAAAATCTCTACAATAAAAAGTGATGATATCAAACTTTTGAAAATTGTGTTTCTTCAAATGCACAATTTTCACACAAAGTACTTTTGAATCATTTTTCTTGAAGGTGGAAAATTATATTTTGAAATAACGGCGGATTATTTCCAAAATCTCAAACTTTGTAAAGTTTGTAAACAAGAAGGAGAGCCCGAAATAAGTTATAGTTCTCTTCAGCATGATGGAGATTTTACTTTAGAAGAAGAACCAGAAATTTTGTACCGTTTTGACTCCGATTTAAAATATACAAAATTTCAAATCTTTTATCTAGCATGCTTATATCTGTCTTCTACTGAGGAAGAAACAGCAGAAGAAATAGAGGAAGATAGAATGGAAAATGAAATTGAAGAAGTATTATTTGAATAATTACATCAAACATTCAATGACTAAGGAAAAACCAACTGAATTGGTACCTTGGCCCTTATCTCTTCTGGCAGGCTCACATTTTGAAGAAATGTGGGAAAGTGAAGTCCAGATTAAATCGATTGAAGAAATCGACCACATTTTGGAAGATGATGCTGAAGCGTATAAGAAGGAAGAGAAATTTAAATAATTAACGACCCAATTTATTGGGGAATACAAACCACTAGTAACTCAGTGTGCACATACACTCGCGCGAGTACTTAAAATGAAAAAAGAGTTGTTTATTTAAAAGGTACAATTTATTCACAGTTATCCTTTGTTTGCATTACAATGTTTTGCGAAATGACATATCGCATCGAATCGAATTAGAATGTGTTGATCGTTGTTGGCGCGGGTGGAACGATGACGATCGAGGCCAAAGTGGGAGTTCCGCGGCGCAGTCTGGAGTGGAAAGTACGAAGCGTTTGTGGATGGTCGGCTTGTATAGAACGAATATTAGATAACGAATGTGTGTATGGCTAATATTCAAATCCTTTTTTTTTTTGGTTTAGCTGCATGCGATGTAGTCATGCGGTGACCGCTTGCTGGGTGTGATGGTGTTCTCAATTGTGGAGTGATATAGTGTCATCAGCTGTGGTGAATTAAGGATTAGGATGCACCAGGTTTTCCGGGTAAAGTGGTGGATGCTTAACTCATTTAAACAAAGCGCAAAAGCGTTTTGGTTGGGCCAAATCGTAATCTTTCCAAAATGGAAGATGTATTTGGCGCTTCTAAAGGCATCAATATACAAATTTATAAAATATATCCGACCGTATCCATTGCATTGAAGTCAAAAACACATGGTGAAAATAATGGTAATTCAACGTTGGAATGTAATCTACTTAACGAAGAGCCAAATGAATACGTGGAAATTAAAGCCGCTGACGATGTAGGCATGACAGCAGAAGATGCAGAACGGAACCCAAAAGCCGAGATGAAGAAAAGGATGGGATGACTACCAACAAAATACGTACAACAATCACCGAAGGATGGAATCAGTGCAGAAGAGTATACAAAGATACAAAAAAGAAGCGTAAAATCAAAGGTATACCGTCGTTCAATGTAAAAGAAGAAAAGCGAACACGACTCGAATATCAACAAATAGTTACGAGCAAGCTATCAATGATGCCATACAGGAAGACGTATAGTCATCGTGAACATCACTTAGTTGATGACCATGACAGGATCGCAAGCTGTTGTCACCTGTCTAGCAGTCACATTTGGCGTCCGGCAGAATATTCAAAATTGAACATGTCGTTTTATTAAATAAATAAAGATAAGAAATATCATACACATACATATATGGGGTAATCGCTGTCTCTTATACACATCTAGATGTGTATAAGAGACAGGTCTAGCAGTCACATTTGGCGTCCGGCAGAATATTCAAAATTGAACATGTCGTTTTATTAAATAAATAAAGATAAGAAATATCATACACATACATATATGGGGTAATCGTATTCTAAGTTATCATAAGATTGTCCATTTATTACAAAATTCACTATATTTATTACAGCGTTTTATCCAAAAAATAGTTATTTTACGTTTGACGATAAAGTTGAATGAAAGTACGGCGGAGCGCTAAATATGTGATCCATTCCCTCGAGTGGTTGAAGTAAAAGAGAAAGAGTCGTCTGTGCGTAAATGGAGTGTCGGTTTTCTACGGCGTCGTAATGTCCAACTCATTGAGTCGTCACGCCGCGTAATGGCTGGTGAGTGCCGGTCGTTGGAGAGAGATGGCAGATGGGTGCTGTTAGCAAAATCWGSTGTGGSCTGGCGTGGCGTAGTTGCCACATCCACTCCCCTTCCAGCGACTTGGTCTAAAGGAGAAAGGCACGAATTGTTTTGTGTTGGTGTGGGTTGTGATGTGGGTGGTGATTTTTGAGGTGTGGATTGTGAGTTGTCTGTTAACTCAATGTATGCTGGCTTCAGCATGTCGATTGAGACTGTTTTGTCTGCCCCATTGATCCTGATGATGTAGGTTTTGTCGTCTACACTCTGGATGACTTCGTGGGGTCCAGTGTATGGTTGTTCCAGAGGCTTCTTGATGGAGTCTACTCTCTTGAAGGCGTGGGTGCATGTGTCAAGGTTTTTGAGTAGGAACAGCTTGTGTTTGATGTGATGAGCTGTTGGTGTTGGCCTGATTGCTTGGATGATTTGCCTGTATTGCCTCACGAATGCTTGTGGATCAGCTGGTGTGCTTGCTGTAACGAAGAAGTCACCGGGTTGACGCAGTGTAGTCCCAAAAAGCATTTCAGCAGACCTTGATCAGTGGTGATTGTCAATAGTGTACCGAATTGACAGATCCACTGAGTGTAAAAGGCGTCTGCAACTGTCTCAGCTGCCATGTTGTTGAGTGGTATGGCGTGTGGCCATCTGCTGAAGCGGTCAATGATCGTCAGACAGTAGCGAAGGTCCTTGACTCTGGGCAGCTCTATGAAAACCAGGTGCACATGCTCGAAGCGATTATCTGGTACGTCAATGTGATTTGGTGTGGTGCGATTGTGACGATAGACCTTAGAACGTTGACATGGTATGCAGCGTCTGGACCAGAGGAGCGCGTCTTTTCTAATACCTGGCCAGACGAATCTTCCGGTGAGTTCCTTAGCTGTGGCCCTGCCACTACGGTGAGAAAGACCATGGATGATGTCAAAGGCCTGGCGTCTGAGTGGCTGTGGAAGATAAGGTCGCACRATRTTATTAGACACATCACATAGTATATCATGACCTTCCATATTCAGCAGGTGCAGCTTGAGAGATGTGCTGGATTGGACATCACTAAGCTGGTCATCTTGGAGTTGTGTCAGCGCAATGGTCTCAGCATCAAGTTTGGTTGGCATGGTTATGGCATTGATCCTYGAAAGCGCATCAGCTACGACATTTTCTGTGCCCTTGGTATGGAAAATCTGATTTGAAAACTGTGAGATGTAGTCCATTGGCGTTTGGTGCGTGAAAGCCAGGCGCGTGTCTTGGATGACACTTCTCTTCTAGTTTTGCCAGGCTTGATCTGCAGAAGGTGTTCACTGTTGTCCATGTGGCATACCCAGAAATTAAAAAGGTCCAAAAGGAGTGGTTACAGAGGTTTTGGCGATGTCTGACTTGGCCATGGGTATCTGGTGGTAAGCCCTGACTAGATCGATGTACTGGAACTGTATTCGCGTTTAGTTTTCGATAGTCACCTGTGGTGCGCCATCCACCAGTTTTCTGTGGCACCATATGGATAGGGCTAGCCCATGAACTGCTCGATGGACGGATCACGCAGGAGGTCAAAGTCATCTTTAGCTATTTGTAGTTTCTCGCCGGTGAGACGTCGTGGGCGCTCAAATACTCGTGGCCCAGTTGTCTCAATGTGATGTGCGACTTGACTGTCAGTGGCTGTGACAGGATTGGTGCTGGGATGAGTTATGTCGATGAATTGGTTGAGTAATTGCAGGTATTCAGCGTCATATGCACCAGAACAGATTGAGCGGTCGATTGTTGAAATGCTGTGTACCGTGGCCTCAGATAGGGTGCCGTGAGTTGTGCATGACGTGGTTGTATCGATGAGACATCGTCTAGTCATCGATCTAGAAGCAATGCAAAGTGGACCAGGAAGTCTGTACCGAGAATGGCTGATATTATAAAAGACCAATTAAATGTGCAGCGAAGATTGAAGTCAAGGGTGATGACTTTTCGACCGTAGGTTCGGATAACGGTCCCGTTGGCTACGAAGAGAGTCAGATAATCTTCATCTTCACTATAGAGACGGTGATAATAGCAGAACCTCTTTTTGTCTGAGGCTAGCTCTTTCTTCGATAATGACTGCTGGAAACGGCCAGATGCAGGTTGGGGTCGGTTTCGAGTAATTCCCTGGTCCTTGATACAGATCACCAGGTCGGCTATGGCAAGTTTAAGACCTGACAAGTCCTTTGCCATGCTGGTGAGCAGAGAATTTTCGAATTTGTCGCCSCTGTGTGCTGCCTGGGCAGGCTGGTGATGTGTAGCCATAAGGGAATGGCCAGCCTGGTTTTCCATTAGCTCGTCTGCAACTTCAGCAAGCTCATCTAGAGGGGCATCTCTGAGTAGTTTGAGACACCGGCTGGTTGATGWTGGTAACAATGCCAACCATTTTATACGCAGTAAGTCCTSTGAGGCCCTGTCGCCCATGAGAATTCTGAGTTGGCGCAGGAGCTGGCTAGGTTTTTAATCATCGAGTTGAACCTCCGTAAGGGCTCGGTGAAGCTGGCGGTCGCTGGATTTCGAAAACCGCTTCAATATCTCGTCCTTCAGCTTCGCGTACTTGTCGGTCTCTGGTGGATTCTGCAGGAAGTCCGCTAGCTGTAACATTGAATCAGTGTCCAAAGCRCTAACGATTTGATTGTAACGTGATGCGTCATTTGTGATACGGGCCACCTGTAACACTGCTTCAACCTGAATAAACCACAAACGAGGCTGGATGGACCAGAACTGCGGGAGTTTGCAACTGGACACAGCTACAACTGAYGCAGTGTTCTGGGTTACATCGGCGGCGTCACCGATGGTCGGTGTTGGGTCGTTTGTGGTCATGTTCGAAGRGATTGGTGTTAAGACGTTTGGATTACTAGTGGACGTGTATGACGAGTTAAAATTCACTGATTTGTTTGGCGTATGCTCTAATGGCATATCAATGAATCAATTGAGAACACGTGGTCACTGGTTAGCACGAATTTTGTACAGTGATGAAATTACAACGAGCGTGCATTTGCAATTAATATTAACGTTTGCGCTTATCTGTCTGTATATTTTGTTAATTAATGATATCAAAGTGTTTGAATTTGAAAATACGCGGCGCCTCACTACACGTATGGGGAAAAATTACACTTTAACGCGTGGAGAGACAGAGTTTTGAAATCCAATTTAATCACGTCGCGGAGTCACCAATATGGGGTAATCGTATTGAAAGTTATCATAAGATTGTCCATTTATTACAAAATTCACTATATTTATTACAGCGTCTTATCTAAAAAATAGCAAACTTTTCAAAGTTTACCAAGACCTACCAACTCTACCTCATTTCAAAATATACAAATCGAGGTAAATATGGACGTAGATGAAAGCAGCTTTCTACATAAAAATGCTTTTATGTACTTTTGCGGTTATTTGTACTATAAATATTTTAAACAACATATTTGTTTAATGCCATTGTCAAGATTTGATGGTGGTATTACCGAATTATAACTGACATATTATTTGAAAAAATGGTTAACCTAAAACCGTACTATTGTTGTGAAAATTCTTCTATTATAAAATATCTATTCATTAGAATTAGAACATATTTCCTAGTAAACGCTTTTAATAAAAAAGTAAAGCAAAGTGATTTCAAAAACGTAAAGTTCTTGTGTGTTACACATAAATAGTAATCACGCCCGTTTGTCTGTCTATATGAGTCGGAATTTATATGTATATATGTCAGTCTGAATTATTTTGTATTTGTCAAAAAGTTTATCTGTCGAAGGGCGCATTTCCAGAATTACCTTGATCTGAATTTTAGCGATTAGGTTTGTACGCTTATAATCAATATTTTTTTTCTTTTTGTTTTTTAAGTGTTTTCGTGTACCAGGTATTGGACCCTTCTTTCCACCACTATTCCTTTGATAGGGTTTTTAATAAGTATTTCGCTGTGGGTGATTTAGAATATTTTGTAAATATTATTTATTACTTAGTAGATTGTTTTGAATATTATTGTTGAATTGTACTTGATTTTTTATATATAAATTTTTATTTTTGTTAAAATTAACAAGCCGATCTTTAAGACTTGTATTGTTAATGTATACATACAATGGAATAGTAACTGATTTTTTTATATTTATTTTGGTTTTTGTTTAAATATTTTCCAGTTGATTGCTTTGAAATATATTGCCAATGTTATATTTTTAATGTAATTAATATTCATGAATTGTACCTGACTTTATACATATATTTATTTTTGTCTAGTCATATTTTTTATAATAAGTAGATTGATTTAAAACTGTAAAATAAAAAAATAATAAATATAAAAAGGGTGAAAATAGGCCTCCTGGGGAACCGAACACCCAAAAAAGATCGGTAGCGCGCATGTATTGCAACCTCAGAGGTGGTGAGGAAGAGCAATAAATATCCAATAAACTTTTGTTTCAAAAATATTCTTGAAATTTTTCATTAATGTTTTCCGTTACAAATACTTTTTCACAAAAAAATTGATCTACTTCATTTCTTTTAATTACATCTCTGTGCCTAAAAAAGGCAGATTTYGATCAGGTGATCTCAGCTGTGAAAAATTCTTGGAAAACAGCTGATTCTTTTGTTACTTGTAGGGTTATACAATGGTCGTAATGGCCGACTCATTGAGTCGTCACGCCGCGTAATGGCTGGTGATGGCTGGTGAGTGGTGAGTGAGGGTGCTGTTAGAAAAATCAGCTGTGGGCTGGCGTGGCGTAGTTGCCACACATATCCATACACAGTCCACAGATTTTAAATAACCATTTCCTTCCCTCGGCAATAGTATGTTCAAATATCATTGAACAGCTTACTTATCAGCAAAGCCGAAATTCTACTAAATATAAATATCTATTTATATATTAATATACATAAATACATATATATATAATGCATTTACATGCAATGCACATCTAATAATAAAAATAATGCATGGGGACACAATTCATAAATTTACAGATGAGATAACAAGAAACACACACACACATATTATATATTAAATTGTTTACTTAAAAACAACCCCATGTAGCATAAAACATATCAAGCAGCATAAATAATACACTGCAATATATACAAACATGTACACATACACATATTATTTAAGATAGTCTAAAATAGTATATAAGTAATGAAAACCTGAAAATAAAATTAGAATGAAAGATTTCTCACTTGATGTAAGACGTTTCATCTCTACCCAACAGTGTTAAGGAATGACAAATCTTTTGTCGAGTTTAAACAGAGTCATTCAACGCAGGCAGAACTCGGTAAGCGGGTATTATATTTGAGGAAGACATTTTTTTTATATTTGGATACCTGTACAAGGATCCTTCATCCTTTGAATATAGTAGTGTTTTCAGATCTATTGTAGTAGTATTAACATTATTACTGGCTGATGAAGAATCAGAGACCTCAACAAGCATATAATAAGATTCTTTTCTTTCCATCTTTTTATCAGAGTCAGTCTGTTGGACTTGGACTTTCTCATTTCTGAAACAAATACATCTTTGATGTATTCTCTGTTAGCTTTTGGCACTCATTTCATTTTTAAAAAGGGATAAGATTGATGCTATTATGCCATATCTTGCTTTTGGCTCCTCTAATTTACGAAATCTTACAAAACGCCTATTAAGACTTTCTTTAATAACATCTATCAATACTATATGTAGATTATCCATTTTCAAGATAAAATTAAATTAAATTAAAATTCTTAAAATTCTTCTTAAAATTCTTTGCATTCTCATCAGGTCAGGTATAAGGCATCCATGGTAAGTATCTTTGTCCCCTTCTAAACTTCTGATGTCATCAGCTTTGAACAGCTTACATATGGCCAATGTCCAATCCTTGTTTCTTTAAAGTTTCATTTAGGGTACCCTTTACTGCCAGTAGATCGTGAATGCAATTATAGTTTGAATTCCATCTTGCTGGACATAGAGACGTAGGGGATTGATTCTAGATAATTTCACAGGCTTTATGAGACCTCGAACAGAGATTCAAACTGCTTGACATTTGGCCATAGCTGTGTGTGGCAAACCTTTCATGATTAGGCAGTTGCAACTCTTTAAATTCTCCAAATGACTGCAGAAATTGTCTTAATCTCCATCGTCAATATTATCATGCATTATATCAATATTTTGAATAAGAGTTCGTTATTTCACTTATTCCTATATCTTAATCTTGTCCATATATTCTAAAAGCTTTGAGCATATTTGATCCTTTGTCCGTCTTTATGTATTTATTTTTGACATTTTCAAATCAAATTCAGAATGAATCTCTGCAATCAGCTCAGGTACATTATCATAACTATGTATTCCCTTAAATCTTCTACAAGCCACTACACTTACACTTTTTTTATTTAAACTTTTTTATCACAATCAATCCAATGAGCAGTTACGCCCAGACAACTTCTTTTTGATGATGACTATATATCAGCTATGGTGGATGTAAAATCAACCTTTCTCAATTGTTCTTTTGTATTTTCTATATATTCTGTATATTGTTCTGTAATTTTTTTTATAACTTGTTTGCCTACACATTATTTTCGGTGGAACACTTAATTGCTGTGCACCTTCAATTATAGTCTTAAAGGATTAATTTTCTACAATTGATATGGGAGACATGGTATTAACTAAAAAATTCGCAAGTAACTTGTCGAAATTAACTGACTCTGGTAAGATGACTCGAAGAGTAGATTGTTTCAATATTTTAGATGAACTGTATTCCTCGCCAGCAACACCAATATCTTTTCTCTACTGGTATGTTGAATTTTGAATTTCTTATAGTCTGCTAATATATCAACTTTTCTGCAAAATTTTAATTAATGGTTTAAAGCATACAAATTTGCGATTATATTATTTACTATTAAATTTTTGTTAGCTAGCTAATCAGTTTTGAATTCGAAATTATTTGTTTAACAAAATAAAATACAATTTAAATTTTTAACTTTAAGTTTTAAGTTTTTTTTAACTTTAAGTTGGTTGTAGAATTTAAACTTCCCCTAGTTTGCAAGTTCCAGATATATTTACGTCACTTCCAGAATCATAGCTAATGTCTTTGAAAAAGTGTTTTGATATAAATGGAATGTTCTTGTCCTGAAAAAATAAGAGACTTTATATCACTTATGTACTTTACCTACAATATACATATAAAAATGGACACAGGCTGACAGGTAGACGGATGGACAAACAAACAAAGTTATCCTATGAGGGTTCCTTATATGTATTCTCTTTTGAGGTAGCGTAAAAATTAGGAACGGCGCTTGACAAAATAAAGAAATTGAGTAAACTCAACGTCTGTCGCTTATCGTGCATATTAACTGTTATTATAAAAAATTATGTTAATTGAATAAATTATACGCTTTGGAATTAAACAATAACGTTGGTCGATATCGGTTAAATTTTATTTAAGTTATTCTAGTTGTAATAACAATGACTACGTACTTAACTACTTCATGCTTAGTTAAAAATTATTTATAAAAGGAATGTATTACTTACTGACTCGCAAGTTACTTCTTAATATTAAAAAAATTCTTCAGAATCAAAAAAATATTTTGTTTAATACGGGAAATTTGTTGTTGTTTCTTTTTCAAAATTGTCGTTGCAAATAGAAGCGATTGAAGAGATGTCCAACTCCTCTCTCACTGGAAGAGAGAGAACAATTGCTAAACGTCAAAACCTCCTTAATTTTGACACTTGATCGAATTCAAGAGGTTTGACGTTTAGCAATTGGAAACGAGCGATGGCCAGATTGAAATCTTACCAAAAAATATGTAAACGGAGTGATATGTTGCGTCGTTCAAGACCACATAAAAAATGTTCAACAATGAAAATTAAATAAATTTGTGAAACTTAAAGGTATTTGATGAAACGTTTTTTAATTTGAAGCATCATAGTATTATTTTCAATAGAAAATGATTAAAAAAATTGAATGATTGAGAGCTAACAAGCTTAAATCCTTTTATTGGGTATTGTTATAATATACTTTAAAAAGATTGAAATAGTTTCTCCATATAATAAATAACCTCTATAYAGTAATTTTATTCGTACTAAATATTGGGTGTTTTAATTTAAATGCCCAAAAATAACTATGTCCAATCTGGCCATAATGGTCGTTTTATAGAAAAAGGCCCCACCGCACTTTCAAAAAAGGTGTTATGATTGGTATGTTATTGCAGCACGTATAGGCTATGCAGTATATTTATGTTGCGTTTACATCGTCGTTGTTATTGTTTGCGTTATAATTACGGTGGCTTACATTGTAACATAATTCGCATCGGCCGTAATGTTGGATTACTGTTCTAGTTCACAATGACAACACTACGGTCACGATCAATGCGTTCGTAAATAAGGTAATCTTGGATTTAAGAATGTAAAATATAAAAAATGAGTTCAAAATTTAACAAAACTATTTTGTATTTTATAAATACTAAATATTTATATAGAATCTTTAAAATAAAATACAAAATAAATTTAGAAAAAAGTATTTCAAATATTAAATTAAAATAGGTATTTTGTATTTGCATTTCAAATTTTCGTATTTCAAATAGTTAACACGATTTCGTCAAATAATGTACACTAGTCAGAAAAAGTTTGCGTACAAGACTCATGTGCTTCCTAATTATTTAAAAACTTCCAGAAATAACTTAAAATTCGAACAAATTTTCTTTTTTATTTACAGGTTGGAATTCAGTTTTTGTATACATAACATTTTAATATTGTTGGATATAGATTAGGGTTAAAAACAAGAATGAAAACAAAAATAGACAAAATTGACTTCATAAAAAGTTTGCGTACAAAAAAATTACAAAACTGTATTTTATATGAAAATGACAGTTTCTTGTAACGAGTTGGATACCCTTCGCGTTGTAGGGCCTCTCTTAGTCGTTTTGGCATTGAATTTACGAGGTTTGATGTCTCCTCCGATGTGATTTTGCTCCATTCCTCAAGGATAACATTTTTTAGCATCTCCTTCGAAGAAATGTGGTGTTGGCGGATTCGACGTATAAATTCCATACGTGCTCAATGGGGTTGAGATCTGGTGATTGAGGGGGCGTATGTAGTTGTTTGGGCACATTGTAGAGGAGCCATAGCTTAACCATTTCTGCAGTGTGCTTGGGGTCATTGTCTTGCCGAAACAAATACCTGTCTTCCAATCCCAATTTAACTGCGCTTTGCTTTAAATTTGCCTTAAGAATGTCCAAATAAACTCTTTATCCATTGTTGACTCAGTAAACTGGATATTACCCACTCCTTTACTGGACATACACCCCCACACCACCACGCCACCACCACCGTGTTTCACGGTCGCCGCGAGATTTTCCTTATTGAGTGCAGTTCCGGGTTTTCTCCAAACAAGCTTTCGAATTTTTATTCCAAATATACAAAACTTGCTTTCTTCTGAGAAAATAACGCGTTTCCAGAACTCAGGCGGCTTATTAATGTGCTCGTTGGCAAATGCAACTCGTTTTAGCCTGTTGGTCAATGATATGAATGGCTTCTTTCGTGCGACTCGGCTCCGATAACCGGCTTTTTTGAAAATTTTGTATATAGTGTCACTGCAAATTGTTTTCTGGAACCTTATTTTAATATCTCTGGCAACATCTAAAGCCTTCACCTTTGGATTTTTTTGCAATTCCTTAAGAACGTAGCGCTTTTCACGGTGTCTTAGTTTAGGGGGATGCCCTGAACTAGGTTTGTGGAGGTAGAACCCATCGAATTGTACATTTCGATCACTCTTTGAATCGAGGAGTGTGCTCTGCCCACCGTCTGACCGATTTCGCGAAGAGTTTTACCTTCTTTCCATAATTTTACAATTATTTCTCTTTCACCACAGCTGGTTGGTTTATACAAATATGCTGGAAATTTTGTACGCAAACTTTTTCTGACTAGTGTATGTTGAATTCTTTCACAAAACTTTTTAATATTTCCCCTGTTTTGATCCTTGTAAGTTGCAAGAGTATAAAGTGTTCGGTTACATCCGATCTTAGGCCTTCGTTACTTGCTAATTCTAGCTATTGAAAAAAGTGTGATATTGCTTGTKTTTAAGATTCATTTAGACATCGCAAAAGCTCCGTTTTAGCTTGGTTTCAAAAACGGATCTATTTTGAACAAATGTTGGGAAAATGTAAAATATGTACACCTTTATTAATTTCGTTAAAAATGCTTTGAAATTTGCGTTTCGAATTAAAGTGAATCGGGTTGTATGTATAGAGAAAATAATCCACTATACATATGGTCAAATAACTAAAAATGTTTATTATATTGGAAAACATACTACTAAGTACTTGATAAATTAGTGAAAATCTATTACTGCTAGGTTAATCGTGCGCAAAGAGGGTCCCAACAAGTCCCGTGAATTTTATACATGTTCTAAGCGAGATGCTTCGTGTGGATTTTTCAAATGGAAAGACGAAGCTTTAAAACAAGGTATGTACCCTCGTTTATCTATTTTTTATTATCAAGTGTGTGATATTTGTGTGAGGTTGTGTTTTGCTTAGCTAAAAAATTAACATTGTAGACAAACAAAAGTAACGAATAAGTAAACTAAGTTGTTGAATTCAGACCTAGATTACGTGGGTTGGAGGATTAAAGAACCAAAGCAAACTTTAATCAACTAAATTGCTTTATTATTTTTAAAAACATTCTCCATTAAGATCTATACATATTTCCATGCGTTTGAACCAATTCTCAAAGCACCTTTGTCACTCTGATTGATGTATCTCTTATACTGATGTATTAACCAACCGCCTCTTTAGGTATCGAAAAATGTTCTCCTCTTAGTTTATTTTTTCTTACGGGAGTAAAGACATTCATTGAGTGCTCAAAAATGTTGTTATTTCAGTAGATGTGTCAAAGTTCGAGTTGTCGGGGTGAAGAGTAATCGGTCTTCGATGTTTGGTTTTCCCGATTTCTTGAAAGGCAACTGAGAAACAAATGGTTACGGACCACACAGAATCTATTGTTCTTGTAGTACTAATGGTTGTGAAAAGTGTTTTATTTTTTATTTTTTCTACAATCAAATTCAAATGCAATATTGAACGTATGTTAGTTCCACTCATGCCTATAGTTGTTTAAATATTACGATAGGTCACCCGACGACCTTGCTGTATCAGTTTGCGCACAGCATCAATAGTTTCCGCAACAAGAACTGATTTCAGACGACATCCCCATTCGTCTTGGAGTGTTCAACTACTCTAATTCACCATACTATCGATAAACACTGGTCCTTGATGGAGCTTCAACGCCAAAAGTTAAATTAAGATCATCGATGGACGAAAGTTGTACAAAATACTCATGAAAAAATTTTCACGATTTAATTCCATTTTTTGGCAGAGATGAATATTTCAAGTAGCTGTAAACAACACAAATAACGCTCGTATGTCGAAACGTTCTGAGTACATATTAAAAAATTTCAAACTTTATTATAAAGTTGTGAGATTGCAAACTAGGATTGCCAAATTCCTAAATATAAAACAATTTACGTACTAGGCGCATTAATAGGATGTAAATATTAGCCTTAAAATAACTCACAAATTAATGAATATATGGGAGCCAGTGGAACTATTTATTTAATTTTAAGGGGTATTTAAAGGCTAAAGTAAAATTATTACATATATCTCAACCTAACAAAAACAGGAAAACAAACATATTAAAAAATTCTTAATTAGTAAAGAGGTCGTTATCGGATAGACATTGCCAAAGATAGAAAATTCACAAATGGCATCGACTTGACAAAAAAATTGTATTCCCTTTTTTTGGATACTTTTTAACATAAAATTTCTATAGAACAGTCTTAAATGCGAATGCGATGAAAACTGACAACATAACCTTGGTTTTTCGGCTTCACTCACCTTTGAAACGATATTCGGCCAATTGATCGTCTGTTTCTGGGTCATAAGCATAAATCCAAGACTCATCGCTAATAATAATAACTAATAATAATAAATATAATTTTATGACATCCCGATAGTCGGAAATCATTGTTTCACATACGTTAAGACGAGTCGTGCTTTCACTTTTTTAAGCCCAAATTATCTTTCATAATGATTTTCATCCTTCCTTCCGATATTCCAACGATGCCAGTAAGATCTTTCACGGTAAATCGTCGATCATCAATCACCAATTACTTTATTTTGTCGACTTGTTGATCATCAGTTGATGTTGATGGCCGTCCTGGACGTGGTTTGTCGCCACCAAGTTCTCGACTTTCTATAAGTAATTTGTACGAATCAAAAACACTTGCTCGTAACAAACAATTATCCTTCTTCTTGATTGGCGTAAACACCGCTTACGAGATTATAGCCGAGTTAACAACAGCGCGCCAGTCGTTTCTTCTTTTCGCTACGTGGCGCCAATTAGATATTCCAAGTGGAGCCAGGTCCTTCTCCACTTGGTCCTTCCAACGGAGTGGAGGTCTTCCTCTTCCTCTGCTTCCCCCGGCGGGTACTGCATCGAATACTTTCAGAGCT